>NC_056725.1:808697122-808809622 GCF_019279795.1 Protopterus annectens | reverse complement strand
TTCGGATTCAACATACCCACATCATAACAGCTTTTTCATTTCACAATTCATCACAATTCCTCTGAGCTGCCTTACAATCTGCCAATGAGCCATTACCGGGCTGGTAAGTCCCCTGGCAACAATCCCTTGGGGCGGTTTGGCCTGTGGAAGGTCCAGCTGAAGAGTCCTGTGACCCCCCCCCCCCCCACTTGGCCTCCCTTACCTTTCCTGTCTTCTGCCACAGAAGGGAGGAATATTCCTCCCTTCCGCCAGCACATCTCAACCTATCCTAAGTGAACGCCCTTAAAAGCTAAACCAGCTTGCAATTCCTTATAAAAAATCCCCAAACCTTCTTCAGATAAATGAACCCCATCCTTACCATACCTGTCTGGTCACCAGACCCGAATACCAGGGTGAGGAATATACAACCCATTAGTGTCCCTTAACACCTTATCCATAGAATTATTAATTCTCCTTCTCATTCTCTCCACGACTTTAATGGACCTAGCCCCCCTCCATTTCCTTCTCTGTACCACTTCTGACCAGCAGATAATAGCCTATGGGCAGCATTCATGCATGCAATATACCTCTTGTACCATCAAACCAATTAGATCTTTTATTAAATGTTGACAAATATCATTACCCCCTAGGTGCAATAAAATGGCAGTAGGAGATTTATCGCTTCTTGCAGCTTGCTGTAGTACTGCCCTGAGATGGTGCCATCGCATTTCTGATACCCCAAACCAAGTTGCTTTGCAAGAAGCTTGTTTTCCTCCTTGGAAGGAGAAGTCCCGCCTGCCCTGGACAAAGCGATGGAGTCTCCGAATGAAAGAATGACCCACTGTCCAGATGCATTTCCGATCCAAAGATGTGAGAGCTGAAATACAAAGGACAAGAGTTAAGGCCATTTACACCTTACATAGCCTTTATAAGCATTGGACTTCCACCTGCCCATCCTCATAATGTTAGTCTGTGCATATGAGGCTGCACCTATTTGAAAGGAATGTCATGTATATTTAAATGAGTCTAGGCCACTCAACTTGATTGCCTCCTTTAAAAATGCTGTCACCTGACAGTGTGTCAGAGGTTCCGCTTGTTGATGACACAAGAATGGACCATCTGACCTACCCTTTAGTTGCAGTACTCTAGTAGTATTTTAGTCAAGTCCCATTCTAAACCCTTTGGGGTAACCACTCTTACCCACTGACCTTTGCCTTCTTGATCCATTTTGGATTTAGCCACATAAACCCACGTGTCCTCCCCAAGCAAATGTACATGTGTCAGTGGTAACACTGTACGTTGACCTTTCTTCTTGTTTGGTTGAATAATTTCAGACCGTCTAAATGCCCCACAAAAAGGCAGCCCTAAATAATGCTACCTTGTGAGAAGAAAAAACAAACATTTGAAACCACAAGCCACAGTTTACGAACCCCGCTGGACCTATGGGGTACCTCTTATCAGGCCTCTTGGGTGTTTGTTTCCCCCAGACCTTAAACATTGACCGTACTTGAAATGTGTTAGCTAAATCCTTCAAACCCCAAGCCTGATGAAACCAATTCAAAGCTGACCATGTGCTTCTCACCCTTCAAAAGTCCAGCCTTTTGCTTTCATTACCAAAATGTAAGCCCTGATCTGGTAAGGTGGAATTGGCCATACTTGTTCCCAGCCTCTGGATAATCTGGTCTGCAAGAATTGCCATATGCATTTATTGTACCTTACCCTTGTCCTTCCACTGAGGGCATTACACATTAGCCACCACTCTCGTCTGCCCATAAAACCCATAAATGATCCGGCACTCGAACCGGAGAAGGGTTTGCATTTGGAGCACTCGAACCGGAGAAGGGTTTGCATTTGGAGCCAACAACCGAGACCACTGCAAACGAGAAAGGGAATCTGCTAATGAGTTATTGATGCCTGGAATATGTTGTGCCTTCACTGTGAGATTGTGTTGAGCAATATATCTCATTATCCTGCCTACCACTCCCTTCCCCCCAGCTGATTATTGATTATGTGTGCTACGGTATTCTCAGAGTGAAGCAAGCCTCTTGGGTGTTTGTTTCCACCATCCCTTAAACATTGTCCGTACATGAAATGTATTAGCTAAATCATTCAAACCCACAGCCTGATGAAACCAATTTGAGGCTGACAAAGTGCTTCTTGCCCTTCTCAAAAGTCCATCCTCTTTCTTTCATTGCCAAAATGTAGGCCCTGATTTGAATTGGCTATACTTGTTTCCAGCCTCTGGATAAGCTGGTCTGCAAAAAAATTGCTGTATGCATTTACTGTACCTTACCCTTGTCCTTCCACTGAGGTATTACACATTACTTTTCACTTGAGTCAGCCATGCCGCACTGAACCACTGATCTTGAAATTAACCCCCAAAGCCAATTCCCCTTGCTGCATCTGTAAACACTGAAGTGGTAGTTGGTTGTTTCTCTCCTGCCAAATTGCTGTCCCATTGTAATATGATAAGAAAATCAGCCACACCTAAGTCCTCCTCCATGCCCTGTGAGGCCCTAATCCGGTGGTGTGGCTTGTGCACCCGGACCCTTTAGCAGCCAAAAGCCTCATAAATGAATGCCCCACAGGGATCACTTTGCATGCACAGTTCATCAGCCGTACTAATTATTGGTCCTGTGTACTCCTTAAAGGGCTGTGGCATGCAAAAGTTTATTCTGGGGGGCTGAGAGATGAAACATGCCTTGGCTGCGCAGTTTGTCTTCTGGATGCCATGCACTGATGCCTAAATTTACATTGTAATTGATTCCAGAAATGGCTAGGTGAGTTAACTTACTGAAATTAAGTATACATACATATACACTTATATATGTACATACACATTTACATACTTATAAACACAAAGCTGTATAATATATGCATACATTTATAAATACATATACAGAAATATCCAAACATATATGTACACATATTACGCACACATATATATATATATATATATATATATATATATATATATATATATATATGTGTATACTATACACACCCACATCATATTCATACCTATATCTATACATATATGTTGCAAATATATAGTACATATACACATATGCATACATATACCCATATATAGACCTCCGTACTTATACACATACATGTTTATATATATATATACACATGCATGAATACACACACCCATATATATGTGTGTGTATATATATATATATATATATATATATATATATATATATATATATATGTACACATACATACACATATACATATATATCTATACACCTACGCAAATACACATGCACATATATACACGTACACATATATATGTGCGTACACACGCACCCACGTCCACTTTTATATAAATGCTCCTTTTATTTAGATATCAGATGCAGCATTTGGGTTTGTTTGTCTACATATCTGCTACCATACACACTGAAATGTCGTTTATTTGTTTTAACCACTTTGTTTCGTGCCAACATTTATTCATCTGGTTGCTCATAAAAAAGTGAGGGAAGGTCATCAGAGTGTATATAGCCCTGACCCATCTTCCTGAATATTTCCAAATAGATATCTGCAGAATAATGCAAAATGATTCAAAAATGCTGACAATCTATCTTAACACATGGTTACTGAGTAGCAATTTACTGCACAACAAGCTAAACCATATAGCCTGCATGACAACACTGCATAATAACACCATGTAAACTACCACAGCCAACACCTGACATGAGTTCTAGCGTGACTTTTTTTTTTTAAATTTATTTAATACTTAGAATATGCCCACCGATGCCACGGTGGAACGGCGGTAGCATTGTTACCTCACAGCAATAGGTTCTCCCGTTCGATTCTCGGCGTGGCTTGGGAGTGCCTTCTGTGTGGAGTCTGCATGTCCTCCCCATGGTTGGATAGTGTTCGAAAGACATGTGTGCGTAAATGGGCATCCCTTCGTTGAAGGTTGGGCATCGAGCTGGCACCACGGCGTTTCGTAAAAATCTACTACCAATCATTAGCGGACCGGAGTTCCACTGTGGTGACCCCTTGCCAGGGAAAAAGCCGAAACACAAACAACAACAACTTAGAATATGCCCACCGTCACAGCATCTATGGTCCTCTAACAACTTCCTAAGTAAATTTCATTAATGCTTACAGATGCATTTGGTTTTGCCCAGAATTCTTAACCAAGAAGTTGAAAGAAATGCTGCAACCTCTACCTAATGACAGAGGACCTTCTGGCCATCACCATAGAGTATTGTTGTTGTTATTATTATTATTATTATTATTATTATTGTTATCATCATCATTGGTGTGTTATTAATATTATTTTGGAGTATTATTATTTTGTTAAACAAACTGGAGTGTTATTAATATTTTTATTAACTTTATTTTATTTATCTTATTTTTATTATTAACATCTTCACATGCCTCCAGACTTCTAAGTAAGTCTGGAGTACTCAGAATTATCATTTACCTCTTTCTACCAGACTAAGCTATCTTGTTTGTATTGCTGAATTCTTCCCACCCAACAGATGTGGATATCTAAAGGCAAGACCATGCATTTGCACATCTATCAACTTACAAAAATATGTGAGCTAACAAAGTGACTGTAAGGAAGTTTTGCAACTCAAGGGCCTTTACAGTGCCCCAAAATTACTAAGGTTTTACTAAGGCTTTAAAGCATTCCTCCTGTAAGTGGAATGTCATAAAACTTCCCCCTCTTTTCTTTGTTCATAGGTTCATACTAGGCTATCTGCCCTAGGGCATTTATAAGCCTAGCCAGAGTGTGTTTGGCTTTCGCCACCCATTTTAAATTAATTTTGCTATGCCCTTTTTCGAGGTTAGTATACTGTGCCTCTGTCTAACAGTGACACAGAAGTGATACCCGGGGTAAACCTACGATCTCCCATCCACTCATCAAGATTCCTCTTGAAGAGAGTCAATGAGGGACTCTGCCTAACCCGGACTGGGATTTTATTCCAGAGTGAAGGGAGCCTCTGGGTTATGAATCTGTCCCTCCAGCATGTCCTATTTATTTCAGTGCTGAGGTTCAAGTCTCTCGAGCGTAGCTCGATGGGATTTGGATTTTCTGAGGTGCAGCATGTCCATTAATTCCGGGTTGGACATGGCTTTATACGTCAGGCACAGATCGCCTCTGAGCAGGCGTTATGCCACTGAGTAGAGCTGGAGTTTTTTAACCGGGCAGCATATGGCATCTGTTTGAGCCCTTTGATCATCTTGGTGAGGTACTTTTGTGGTCTTTCCAGTTGCTGCAGGTGTCTGGTAAGGTACATCCCAAAAGGGGAATTGTACTCAATTATGGACCTGATGAGGGATGGGTAAAGAGGCACGGTGACCTCCTCTGATCTAGGTGTGAATCCCTTCATGATTAGGTGGGCTATATAAAATGTTTTTCTAACCACTTTGGCCACGTGGTTGTCAAATGAGAGATTGCTATCAACATGGGTCCCCAGGTCCCTAATTACTTCTTCTGTACTTAATGGATTACCACATTTCTTCTGTACTTAATGGATTACCACCTATGTGGTAATTTGTGGGCACTTTGTTTTTGCCAAAGTGGATTACTATACACTTTTTGGTGTTTAGCTTGAGGCCATGGCTCTGGCACCAGTTGTGTGTTTCTGTGAGGCCCTTTTGGAGGATGCTTGTGTCTGCTGGAGAGTCGATTATGGCACCCAGTTTGCAGTCATCTGCGAACTTGGTCAGCCACAGTCCTTCTGTGTTGGCCTGTACCTCTGAGAAATATATACCGAACAAGAGAGGTCCCAGGACTGAGCCTTGTGGGAAGCCACTTGTAACTGGTTTGGAGTCTGACATGGCTCCAGCAATTCTAACCATGTGGGTTCTGTCCATGAGCCAGTTTGCAACCCATCTAGTGACATAGGGGTTTATATTTAAGCTGGTGAGCTTATCTGTAATGCCCGAGTGGGGTATTGTATCGAAGGTTTCTGCGAGGTCCAGGTAGGCTGTGTGGACCACCTTCCCCTCATCAATGGCCTTGGTGACTGTTTCAAAGAAATCAACCAGGTTTAAGAGGCAGGATCTGCCCTTAACAAAGCCGAACTGGGTAGGATCCAGTGTCTGTAGGTCCCCAATATCTTTATTTATGAGGTCCATGATGATCCTTTCCATAGCTTTGCAGACCAAGCTAGTCAGGCTTATGGGGCGATAGTTTCCAGGATCCGTTGAGGCATCACCTTTGTGGAGAGGGACCACTGTTGCTGTACGCCACTCTTTGGGTACATATCCTGTAGTAAGGCTGAGATTGAACAGTAGTTTTATGTTTGGGTTTAGCTCTTCTTGGAGTTCATGTAGGACGTAGCCCGGGACACCGTCTGGTCTCATTGATGCTGTGTTTCTTGCTTTGGAGAGGGTAGCTCTTACCTGAGCATTTGAGATGTCAGGGGGGCAGCACTCTGCTGGGATAGATATTTGCCCTTTTGGTGTGGGGGGGGGGGAGTTTGCGCTGAACCTGTCAGCTAGGATGTTGGCAATGTCTGTGGGTTCTGTGGGTTTTTGTCATTTTGGACTAATTCTGAGCATATCTGGGAATTCCCACCCAGGTTCCTAACCTAACTAAAGAAAGCCTTGTGATTATCCTTAGTGTCCTGTGCAATTTTTCTCTCGAAGCTGGCCTTAGACGATTTTATGAGTGCCCGTAGTTTTTTGCTAATACTGATCAGAGATGCCTTCCCTTTTTGGGATTTTGCTCCATCATCATGTAGTAGCTTCCTCCTTCTATTGTATAGTTTGTTTATGGCTGGGGTCCACCAGACAGGATGTCTGCCTTTGGAGGATTGGGTCTTGGTTTTATTTGGGATTGCATGATCCATGCATTTCTGAAGGTGTTCATAGAATGCCTTTATAAAGGATTCTGTGGTCTGGGCCGTATTTTCCATAGGCCCGGGGGCTTTGAAGGATTCCACCTCGGTTTTGAGGAGTGTGAAATTTGCTTTAGAGAAGTTTTTCACTGTGGTTTTCAGGGCAGGGGGTGGAGTCGGGATGTGAATATCCAGTGAGATTAGTTTATTGTCTGATCTTACCAGTGAGGGATACACTTCTGGTTTGGAGCATGGAGTCCCCATATTGGTGATCATCAGGTCCAGTATGTTTTCCCCTCTTGTGGGAGTGGTAACAAGTTGCTCCATAGCATTTGAGTTTATAAATTCTAGGAACCTTTGGGCTAGGGTGTTGTAGCTAGAGTAATGCTCCCAGTCTATGTTTGGGTAGTTGAAGTCGCCCAATATAATGGTGTTTGGAGAGAACTTCATATTTTCTAGTGTTCTCAGGAAGGCCGAGTGGGATTCCTGGGTTTGGGAGGGTGGTCTGTAGCAGGCTATAAACTGGAAGGCAGTTTTACCCACTGTTAGTTGCACATGGATAGCCTCTGATACTTTGTGCTGTGCCACCAACCTGGAGGTGTGGGTATCTGACGAATATTGATACTCCCCCCTCCTTTTGTGGTTCGGTCCAAGTTTTAGGGCCGAAAGGCATGGTATGAGGTATAAACCCGGTAGTTTTGGGGTGCTCTCGGGAGCCTTGAACCAGGTTTCTGTTACTGCACAGATATCGATGTTCTCCATGCTAAGGAGAGTTTCCAGTGCGTGCATCTTGAGGTTTAGACTTCTGGCATTGAGTAGCATTACTCTTAGTTTCTTGTAAGTTGTAAGTGCATAGTGCTATGTGATCTATTTTGTCTATAAAACCTAATCACACTGCAGGAAGTGGGGGATGAGAAAACCTTCTGCTTTCAGCGAATACAAGCTAGTTTTTCTTCTCTTGTATACTTTACAGCCATGGGTTACGATCTTAGCTTGAATTAGCTGCTAAAATGAAACTTTTGCCCATTTAGAAATAATCCTGCTTTCTCAAACAGGAAAATGCTTTAAATATGTTTTGTGTTCCACTAAGCTACTTTGCAGTGATAACTAAAAACCCAACTAAATATTACCAACAAATCAAAGCTTTGACCTCATATGAAATATTTCAGCCTTTCCTGAAAAAATGCTGTGCACTGACCCATTACCTTCCCCCACCTTTCTGCCCTTCTTTTCTACTTGCTTAAAGAAAGTAATACCACTAAAATTGAAATGGTTACAATATTCTGCTACTTAGCCACACAATCCCAGCCAACCAAGTGCGCTTTACTCCACCAAGGTTTAGTAATGTGTTACCTAAACAACAAATAAGTCCACAGGGTTATCAAGCGTAAGCATTGGCTTTGCGGTTCTGAACAAGAGAGTTTCCCCTTTTTGCCAAACCTTTCTATCCACAATTACCTAAATGGCTGTAAATTCCATAAAACCTAGATTAACTTTAATGACCCACTCAGCTGAATTATGTAGTATTATTTTTAGTGGAAGCTAGGTTAAGAAGGGAGGTGATGATTAGTGATCAGCAGTATGGTTTCATGCCAGGAAAGAGCACTACAGATGCAATGTTTGCTCTGAGAGTGTTGATGAAGAAGTACAGAGAAGGTCAGAAGGAGTCGCATTATGTCTTTGTGGATTTAGAGAAAGTATATGACAGGGTGCTTAGAGAGGAGTTGTGGTATTGTATGAGGAAGTCGTGAGTGTCAAGAGAAGTATGTAAGTGTGGTACAGGATATGTACGAGGGTAGTGTGACAGCGGTGAGGTCTGCAGTGGGAGTGACAAATGCGTTTAAGGTGGAGGTGGGATTACATCAAGGATCAGCTCTGAACCCTTTCTTATTTGCAGTGGTGATGGACAGGTTGACAGACGAGATCAGACAGGAGTCCCCGTGGACTATGATGTTTGCAGCTGACATTGTGATCTGTAGTGAGAGTAGGGAACAGGTGGAGGAGACCCTGGAGAGGTGGAGATGTGCTCTAGAGAGAAGAGGAATGAAGGTCAGCAGGACTAAGACAGAATATATGTGTGTGAATGAGAGGGAGGATAGAGGAATGGTGAGGATGCAAGGAGTAGATGTGGCGAAGGTGAATGAGTTTTAAGTATTTGGGATCAACAGTTCAGAGTAATGGTGAGTGTGGAAGAGAGGTGAAGAAGAGAGTACAGGCAGGATGGAGTGGGTGGAGAAAAGTGTCAGGAGTGATTTGTGACAGACGAGTACCAGTAAGAGTGAAAGGGAAGGTTTACAAGAGGGTAGTGAGACCAGCTATGTTATATGGGTTGGAGACAGTGGCACTGACAAAAAGGCAGGAGTCCGAGCCTGACGTGGCAGAGTTGAAGATGTTAAGATTTTTACTGGGTGTGACTAGGATGGACAGGATTATGAATAAGTATATTAGAGGGTCAGCCCAGGTTGGAAGGTTTGGAGACGAAGCCAGAGAGGCAAGATTACATTGGTTTGGACATGTGCTGAGGAGGGATGCAGAGTATATTGGGAAAAAGATGCTAAGTATGAAGCTGCCAGGTAACAGGAAAAGAGGAAGGCCTAAGATAAGGTTTATGGATGTGGTGAGAGAGGACATGCAGGTGGTTGGTGTGACAGATCAAGATGCAGAGGACAGGAAGAAATGGAAACAGTTGATCTGCTGTGGCGACCCCTAATGGGAGCAGCCGAAAAAAGAAGAAGATGATTATTTTTAGTATTAATTTCATTTGCTAAGAAATTAACCAGAAATGATTTACTTGCATTAAGCACAACAAGTTAGTGAACCAAACATGATTTATGTTGTAGTAAGCATACAAGCTGGCCCCAACTCACTAGCCTTGCCATGTGATTCTTCACTGACACCAGCCATCTTATTAATTGCAGGACATGACTATTGTTTGCTAGATTGCTAAGAAAAACAATTTCAGCTTTTGCCAAAACCTTTTGCATCTCATCCCTAAACCCCAGGCCACACTTAGGCATGTGTGCCTTTGTTTCATGCCTTAAGTGAGCCTTAATCCCATAGTAAACCCTACCTGAACTATTAATTTAAACATATTCTGTCATTTAAATTTAGTCTGATACCTTCAAGTACATATTTTACCCTCTAGCCTGTTTGTAACCTAATCTCCAGGCATTTCAAAAATATAACTGATTTAAATTACAAGATTACACAAACTAAAGCCATCACATCAGACAGTAACTCATGCTCTTAAACCAAAATGTCTTTAAACATCAACAATAACGTAACTAGCCTTTTCTCGGATACAAAATCATTGTCCCATGTAAGTAAAATAGTTTAAGGCAAACTGCCCTTGAGTGCCCTCAACTATTTCTGATCCTGTCCAAAAGCTCTGCCTTGTGGCTACTTTCCAGCCTCAGCTCCTAGGCCCTGCCATGTGGCTACCTATAGTCCTCAACTCATAGGCCTGCCCCCAAGTGGCTACCTGCTGGCCTCAGTTTCCAGTCCTTGCCATATGGCTAACTGCAGGCCTCAGTTCCCAGGCTCTGCCATGTAGCTAATTGCATACCTCAGTTCCTAGGCCCTGCCATGTGACTAACTGTAGGCCTCAGCTGCTTGCAACTAAACCTCAACCACCCCCCCCACACCCCCACCCCCGTGTATAATTTTTTTTTAAACCTGTACAACACTCCCTGTGTCTCATGTATAACCTCAGGCCTTCCAAGGGGCATGTGCCCTAGTTATTTCTCTTTTTTTAACTATGCTTTGATTCAGTCAGTACAAATCCTTGGTTAAATACTTACAAAACCCTTCTGGTGTTCTAATTTTACTTGAAACCTTAGTTCCTACCCTTGCTTGTAGCATTGAAATATAGGCCTGCAAAATAAAATCCAGTTATAACACACCAAATCAGTTCAACATTACCCCCACTTATCTCCTGAAAAACTGCTTGCATGCCTTTAAGCATAATACCCTAAGCTCCCTACACTATTAACTAAACATAATACAGATTATACAGATAAATGCCACTAAAGCCTGTGATTAAATCAAAAAACAAACAAAAGGCCCCTACCTTGTTCTTGGATCACCCACATAGTTCAAACACAAGGCAGTAATCCACAGATAAGCTGATCAAACAAGCTGCCAAGGTAGAGGTTGAAAAAGACTGATTTGCTTTGTTCCAAGCCATTTCAACCCTTCCCCTGGACAGCCCTGCCCACCTCAGCCCTCCTACCTATCCTGACCCTACCTGTTCTCCACCTCCCTCCTCCCCCCACTGAAACCTGAGTCCGAGCTGACCTACCTCAGACAAATGACGGCTTGCTGCGATTGGCTTGCCAGCCGTTGTTTTTTATCTGGCTGCTGTCTCTCTATGATTCGGTAGCCTCTCCAGCCTGTGGGAGTTCCCTGTAAGTTACGCAGGTATATATTTTTATTTAGCCATGCACATTGTTCTTTGTTTCCTGTATTAGGGGTTGGGCTTACAAAGCACGCTGTCATAGACTCAGTCATGACATCATTATTTGTACCACTTGAAGGAAAAACACACACACATCTGAGGATGAGATTTGAAGAAAAGAAAAAAATAGCCATCCTGGTGTTAGCAAGAGAGAAAATCCCAATTTGTGAGGACTCTATCACAGATCAGTTGATAATCATAAAATTAAATCTTGTTTTTTTCCTAGGTCATACCAATGTAATATAGATTTACCTTTGATATTTACTGAGCTTCAGTTATCCCATCACCATATATGTACATTTATTTTAAACCAAATGGTACAGAACGGAACAGCCTAATGGATATGTAGACTTGCTAGGAATTGGAAGATTTCAGTCTGAAAAAAAAAAAAAGCAAACTGAAAACAGCCAAATCACGTCCCAGTAGAAATTAGAAAATTCAAAAAGCATTTTTTTGGAAGCCAGTGTTCGAAAATGCAATTGACAGATGAGTTTCCAATACTTATTATGATAAGGAAAGCTTCCCAACCCTAAACCTAATCTAAAAGTCGAAAAAGTTTAATTATACTTTAACCTTAAGATAGCTGAAACCATACTGCAAAGCTGACAAAAGTTAGTAATTTGTGGTACCCATGTTCAGTCAAATGGCATTCTGTAAAAGGCAACATAAAAAAAAGTGTGACCAAAAGAATTTGCCCTGTCTGTTCTCAGCCTTACTGCCTTTGAACAACTAACCTGATGCCAGCATACTAGTGGCATGTATTAATGTTGGTCCTCATCTCTGATCTAGCTGGAAATGAGAAGGTGACTATAATCCCCTACTATGTACTGGAACAGTATGTCGGTGAATGTGAAGTGGTTAGCATGAGAATCCATGCATCCAAATCAGAGGTCCTAGTTCTTCTCTGGAAAAGAGTGCATTGTTTTTTATAAGCAGTAGGAATCTTGATCACAACTGAAGATCGAAGGGATCAGGAGGTGGACTAGCAGATGGGTGCAGTAACAGCAGCAGTACTGCAGACATTTTACCACACCTTGGTGGTATAGCATGAATTGGAGAAGGCTCTAGTATGCCACTCATTGGAATGTCCATTTCCTTCACAATGGCCACAAGCTTGCGAAAACACCAAAAGGATGAGCTTGAGGATGCAAACAACAGAAAATGGGCTCTTTTACAAAATGGCTGTCTCTGACCCAATGATGAGCTTTGCAGTCTGGAATGATTTCTTACTAGAGCTGCTGCTCTGGCTTCAGAAATGTCTGTTTAAGTGGTTTGGGCATTTTGTGAAAATGCCACTGTTTGCCTCCTGCAGGAGGTGTTCAGTACAACCGACTGCAAGATGGTCCCTCAATTGACCTGGAAATGCCTGGCAATCTGACAGGATGACCTGGCGAATGTTGTTGGGGATAGAGAAGTCTAGCTTATCGTGTACGGTTTGATGCCACAGTCACACATACCAGCACAGGTGGCTTAGAAAATGGGTGCATGGATGGATAAAGGCATGTGCATACCTTCTTCTTCAGGTTACGTGTTATGTCATGTACATCTCCAAGTGTGGCAGGAAGATACTAACATATTTTATGTTTTGTAGAAAGCGTTACTTTTATGGGAGAAATGCATATCATTTTTTGTATGCAGTGCCAGCTAGGTGCAGATGTGCTTTGGACATGTATTGCTTTCTTTATCCTGAACAAAGTTCTTAAATCCACTTCATACGTAATCCTGATATAATGCAACTAGCTGATTTTCATTCTACAGTATATATGCAAGTACATATTCATACCTGTATAGTGGAAGTATTACATCAATCACCTTTTGGCAGTCTTTTGTATAGGTTTTGAGGAACTCTACTTGTATGTTTAGATACTCTGTTCATTTAGCACAGGATGCTGTCTGTGAATTATTATTGACTTTTATCTTGCTGTCTTGGACAGGAGTCCAACAGTCTACCTTTGACTGTTCTTTGCTCCTGGGTATGTTGCCTAAGTACTCAGGGCTGTAGAACGTACTGTGTGAAAAAAAAATGGCACTTGTGCCTAATGAAATTACCTGGTCAACAAATAAATAATATGCTTACTTCTCTTAAGATATTTCATTGCAGCCTTGAGGACTTGTTTATACATATCAGCACTGTTGCCAGTTGGGTATTTTTGCCCTTTCCAGTCAGAGATTATCAGCAGTGGCATCATTACAGACACATTGGGCAGGATTCATGAAGGCTTGCACGGAGTGTAAGAGACGTGCAACACTCCATGCAAGCCTCGCGATCCAGGAACAGCCCTAAACTCCGTGTAAGAGACCAGCTAAAACGTCTCTTACACGGACTGTGCGTGGACATGCTAAATACCTCACTTGCAGCCGAAAGGTATGCAAATGAGGTATATTAGCGATCCACGAAGCAGAAACCAGTCCGTGTAAGAGACGTTTTAGCTGCAGAAATGTACTCAGTTGACAACTGAGTACGTTTCAGCAAATTCCACAACTGAGCCATGTCAGCTCCAAAAAAATTGTGCATATGACTCAGGCAGCATGCCAATGGCCAAATATGTGGCCATTGGCAATATAACCCGATGCCAAAATATTAAAAATATAATTTTTTTTGTTTAAACCCAGCGCAGCCCCGCGCAAAAGGGCTGCGCTGTATAAAATCATAAAAAAGAAGGTTATAAACCCACAAATGTGGGTTTCATGCAATACATGGAATGACAATGCAGGGACCAGCAGACCAAAAACAACATGGCCACCGTGTAGTGGTTGCTAAGGGGGGAAGCTGAGTCTAAGACATGTAACTAAGCATTAGTAGGCAATCTCATGTAAATGAGGGTTAGGATACTGAATCTCACAGTCACATAGCAAATGAGCACAGTCTGAGTAGTGTAAGAGATATATAAGGGGGAGGAATAGAGTAGGAGATAGGTGACATCACAGGGGGGAATGGTAGAAAGAAATGCAGTTCATTGGAGGTCAGTGCAACATGACAGATTACAGACACAGATCATGGAAAGAGGTGTGCCACTAGATAAGTCATGGAAAGTCAAGAAATGGAAGGTGTACACGGTTACTTATAAATCCCAAAAATGAAGCGAAACCAACGACGAACCCAACACAGACAGTGCAAAGGATACACAGCTTGTACAGGAAAAAACACAAGTTTATTGTAAACACTCCAAAAATCAGGGTTAAGCGATTTCATCTGCTTGTACTTCTGACATACAACCTGTCAGGTGCAGTGCAAACACCCCCCTCCCCCCAGAGTGCAAAATACCTATCCCAGCAGACTGATGGTCCCCTGACATTGCAGATGCTGAGGTAACAGCCATCATCTGCAAAGCAGAACACACAGCAGCAAAGGTATGTGATGGTGTCCTGTGCTGAGGCCAACATGGACTCCAAGAATAATGGAATGCCAAATCACACTACTGCCCAATGTCAGCCTTACCACAGGATATGTACCCAAAGAGCAGTGTACAACAACAGTGATCCATCACAACAAAGGTGTTGCCTGAATGGATACTCCAAACTTACCACCCCAGGATCCTGACAAGCTTGTTCTGCACAGCTATGGAAAGGATCAGTATGTACCGCAGACAGAAGGCTATTGTGGACGTACTGATACTGGACCCTACACAGTGTGGCTGTCGTAACTGCAGAACCTGCCCCTAAACATGTCTGACCCATTTGAAGCAGTCATTAAGGTCATTGATGAGGGCAATGTGGTCCACACAGTGTAGCTGGACCGTGCACATGCTTCTAGACAATACCGTACGAGTTCAGTATGGATATGTTCACCAGCTTAAATATATACCCCTATGTCAGTAGAGGGGTTGCAAACCAGACCAAGGACAGAACTGACATGGTCAGACATGCCGCATCCATGTCAGACTACAAAGCAGATATGAGTGGCATCCCACAAGGCCTGGTCTTGCCCCCCCCCCGTTCTGTATATATGTCCCATAGGTATAGGCCAACATGGAAGGACTGTGACTGAACATGTATGCAGAGGAGTACAAACAGCCCACCATATCTGACCCCCAGCTGACACAAGCAACCCACAAAAGGGCCACCTACAAACAGACAACTGTAGCCATAGCCATGTCAGCAAGCTAATTGCAGAACTGTGTATAGACAACCACCGTGGATATACAGTAAGTGCCCACAAATTACCACACAGGTGTTAACCCATGAGGTACCTAACATGTAATGTGAGACCTGGGTACAAAAGGTGATAGATATCCTGTACTGGACAAACATGTGGCTGTAGTCTTCGCAGAAACATATACTATATACCCACCCAAACATGAAGGTTGGCAGATGTAGATAAGGGGAACTCACTGTGGCTCTGCAGTCATCCTCCATCAGCGTGACTACAATAGCCCCTGTGGGATATACCGCAGCAGACACCTCCATCAACTGTAAAGTCCACAACAGTACCCCACCAGGAGTAGCAAAGAGCATGAACAGATGCCATGTGTTGCCTGAGTAAACAAACTGCAGCCCCACACACCACCATACTGCCCAGCTACAGGCAAGCTGTGCCTGATGTATGAAGCCATGTCCAACCTGGAATGAATGAACATGTTGCACCTTGTACAATCTGAATGACAGTGAGCTATGCACATGAGAGACCTGAACCCCAGCACTGACATACATAGGACAAGCTGTACAGAATGATCCAGAACACAGAAGGCACCCCCACTCTTCAGTAAACTCCTGGTACAGGTCAGCCAGAGAGTCACATATCGACACCCCTCAAGAGGAATCCTGATGAGTGGATGGGAGATGGTAGGCTAACCCTGGGTATCGCTGTTATGTCAGAGGTAGACGGAGGCACAGTATACTAACCCATCACGTATGTCATGGCAAACTCCAGTTACAATGTGTGTCGAAGGACAAACACACCCTGTGACTAGCATCAGAAATGGCCTAGGGAACATTGCTAGTGTTTGCCAATGTCCACCCATGTTGTGGAATACATTAGCAATGTTGGACGAGCCTGGTGTAGGTAGTCCATATCTGAACATAATGCAACATGGTCATATGTGCACAACTGGCCCCTACACAGTCTGTTGTGCTCACTATGAAGATGTCAAGCAGTCATAGGACTAAAGCCCAGGATACTGTCCACCACAGTGAAAGTACTGAACCAGTACACTGTACGGTACTACAGTGTTAGGTCATTATGAAAGTATGTTGAGAACTGTCTGCAAAGTATCCCATGCAATCCCTGCAGGCACAGTATAATCCCTGTTGTGGCAGACATGAAGCAGTTGGCCAGTTAGTACACAACATGACACCCAACACACAACCATAAATGTGAGATATTGTTTAAGTTCACACACACCCAAATATGTGGTGGACTTCAGAGTGCAACATATGGAAAGCTCACACTGGGCATGCTCGCACACTTTGATAAATGAGGCATATGTCAGACAACATGCCATGGAAAGGCTGAACTGGGCATGCTCACACACTTAGGCCATATCTCCGTTTAGCAGTTGGCCACACATATCTGGTATTTGTACGTGTCAGTCCAGGAACCAACCACAACACAGCAATCTGCCCAGTGCACACAGTAAATGACTACAGAGACATAAGTGATATAGTGAATCACCGTCGTATGCAAACATCTTCCACATATACACAAGTTGGTCATAGGAACAGGGAATGCTATGGCAATAAAGACCTGCAAACAGTAGAACAGCACAACAAATATTGTGCATCCGACAATTGAACATATGGGTGTAGAGGTCAATACTAGGCTTGTTGCCCTAGGGAATGACAGCTCAGCCAGAGTGTGCTTGGCATCTGCATCCCCAGGACAGTAGGCTACTGTGCCACTGTAAAGTAGGTCACAGAAGGCAACATGTGAGGCTAGTGAGCTGTGCCTCTGTCAAGCAGGGGCACCGTGGAGGTCCCAGGGATTGAATGTGCTAAGCCACAGCCATGTTGTCGGTGTGTGCTGTGAGAGGGTTGCTGAGGATCTCTGACAGTAGGTGTCCGTCAATAACAGACTGAGGGGAGCCCTATCTGCATTCTCTGGACAATTCCACTGTCGACACTGTGTTGTAATGAGTATGTGTGAATGAAGTGCCGTGCCGGAACTGTTCACAGATGTCCTCCCTCTGTGGGCTACAGCTCTGCAATGTATTAGGTCACTCTGTCTGTTGTATGCATATATGGCTGGTTTACAGCTGACAGGTGTCTTGTTGTGGAGCAGTCATGGGTATATGTGGGATACCATGACCAATGCAAACCGTACACATGCTCATAGAATGCAATTGTCAAGGATTATGCTGAGTGGCCAGTATTGTCCCCCAGCATGGGTCCTCTGAAGTCGTCCACCCCAGTCTTCACAAGTGTAGAGTCTGCTTGTGCTAAATACAGTTTGTGTGCAGTGACAACCTTGCCTGGGGGTGGAGATGGGATATGGATGTCCAGGGAAAGGTGGGTATGGTCAGATATCAACAATGGTGGTCTACCTCTGGTGTGGAACAGTGAGTACCCACGTTGCAGATGGACAGGTGGAATATGTATTCCCCATGTGGCTGTGGTGTGTGGTTCTGCCATAGCACATGGACCCACAAATTGTAGTGGCTGTAGGGTAAAGTGGTAGAGGCCTGAGTAGTTCTCACACACAATATGCCTGTACCTGATGTTAACAACTGGAATGGTGTATGTGAACACCTGCATATCCTGGCACTGTTCCCAGGAAGCTAAGTGTGTGTCCTGGATGTGGGTGTGGTGTTCTGGACTGGTTGTGTTGTGTGTTACAGGTCCTGTGGTCCCAAAGCATGGTATAGAACATAACCTGCCAGTGTGATGTGCATATCTGACCCTGACGTAGGTGGCTGCAAATGCATATATATGCTATCCCCCACCTGACAGGTAGTACTACATGTACATACCTCTGTAGAAATAAAGATGTCAGCACCCTATAAATACTACAGGTGCAGAACAGATGCCCAGTAATTCGGATAGTGCGCTCTGCTAATGTGTCTCCCTCAAGTGTCATAATATAGTTAGGTAGGGGTTTGAATCCTGCAAATGCTCAGTGTGTGTGTGTGTGTGTGTGTGTGTGTGTGTGAAAGGCTGTGAGAGGGAAATGTCCCTTTTGGCAACTGGGAGAACACACTACAGGATGCACATTCCCCTTTCTAAACACTGATGATGTCAGCACCCTGTAAGTACAGCAGGAGAAGGAAACCTCCCAGTAATAGGAAAACACACTACAGGATGCACATTTTCCTTTCTAAACACTGATGATGTCAGCACCCTATAAGTACAGCAGGAGAAGGGAAGCCTCCCAGTAATGCGAATAGCGCACTCTGCTAATGCGTCCGACTCGAGTGTCATAACATAGTTAGGTAGTTGTTTGAATCCTGCAAATGACAAGTGTATGTTTGGATGAGGGGGTTTAGTGTGTGTGCAATTCTGTGTAAGGAAAATGTCCCTTTTGGGACTGGAGAGAACACTACAGGATGCACATTCCCTTTCTAAACACAAAGTGATGTGGCACCCTACAGCGTAGTGGTTTGAATCCTGCAAATGGCAAGTGTGTGTGTTTGGATGAGGTGGGTTAGTGTGTGTGCAATTTTGTGTGAGGGAAATGTCCCTTTTGGCAACTGGGAGAACACACTACAGGATGCACATTCCCCTTTCTAAACACAGATTATGTCAGCACCCTATAAGTACAGCAGGAGAAGGGAAGCCTCCCAGTAATGCGAATAGCGCACTCTGCTAATGCGTCCGACACGAATGTCATAACATAGTTAGGTAGGGGTTTGAATCCTGCAAATGGCAAGTGTGTGTGTTTGGATGAGGGGGGTTAGTGTGTGTGCAATTTTGTGTGAGGGAAATGTCCCTTTTGGCAACTGGGAGAACACACTACAGGATGCACATTCCCCTTTCTAAACACAGATGATGTCAGCACCCTATACAGCAGGAGAAGGGAAGCCTCCCAGTAATACGAATAGCGCACTCTGCTAATGCGTCCGTCTCAAGTGTCAGAACATAGTTAGGTAGGGGTTTGAATCCTGCAAATGCTCAGTGTGTGTGGAGGGGGCTAGTGTGTGTGCAAGTCTGTATGAAGGAAATATCCCTTTTGGCAACTAGGAGAACACACGACAGGATGCACATTCCCCTTTCTAAACACTGATGATGTCAGCACCCTATAAGTACAGCAGGAGAAGGGAAACCTCCCAGTAATTCAAATAGCGCACTCTGCTAATGCGTCTCTCTCAAGTGTCATAATATAGTTAGGTAGGAGTTTGAAACCTGTAAATGGCATGTGTGTGTGTTTGGATGTGGGGACTCTGTGTGTGTGCAATTCTGTATGAAAAACATGTGCTTTTTTGAAATCAGGGGATCACACTACATGATGCACATTACCTTTTCCAAACAGTGATGATGACAGCACCCTATACATACAGCTGGAGAAGAGACATCTGCCAGTACTCAGAATAGCTCAACCTGCTACAGCGTCACTTCCAAGTGCCATAACATATTTAGGTAGGGGTTTGAAACCTGCAAGTGTGTGTGTGTTTGGGTGTGGGGAGTTTGTGTGTGTGCATTTCCGTATGAAGAACATGTTAGTTTTGGCAATCAGGAGATCACCCTACCTGATGCACATTACCCTTTCAAAATACTGATGTTGTCAGCACCCTATAAGTACAGCCAGAGAAGAGGAACTATCTAGTAATCCGAATAGTGCGCTTTGCTAATGCGTCTCTCTCACGTGTCATGACTTAGTTAGGTAGGGGAATGAATCCTGCAAATGGCAAGTGTGCGTGTGTATGTGGGGGGTAGTAGGGTGTGTGTAAATGCAAGTGTGAGAGAACAGATCCTTTTGGCAAATACTAAAATACACCAGATGCTGCATATTCCCCCAGCAAACACAGGGGATGTCACCACACTATCAGCACAGCCAAACAGGGCTAGTTGGCTAGTAATGCCAATAGTGTGCTCTGCTACTGTGTCTATTACCATTGTCAGAGTACAGATAGGTATGTTTTGGTAACCCACAACTGCCACGTGTGGTTGTGTCACACATTATGACCTTGTGTGGGTCTTTGTACATAATAATGCATGCCATTGCCTAAACCAGCAATGGCATTGCACACATGATGTATGTGTGTGACACATACACATAAATACCTGTGACCTGCAGTAGTTACCATGTCTGACACATGCCTCGAGTGGATAAATGGTATTTGCAATGTATACCAATATGACTGTGTCTTACTGTGCAGGGTCCGCACGCGGTATGTGTCTATACAGTGTGGGTGTATATGGTAAAATACCTACAGCAGGGGATAGTCGATGTACAGGTGCTGCATGTTCCCACCTGTTGTGGTAGTGGTAACATGTCATTCCACTGCAATTCAATGACCACATGCTGTGAACCCTTCAACTAGTGTGTTTGTAGCTACAGTAATGCTCACGCACTATGTTTGGCTGGATGCAGTCCAGCCATATAAACACAGTTCTTGAGACTGTCATATTGCCAGTGTTGTTATGGAGGATAGGTGGTCTTCCTGTGTATGGGAGGGTTGTGTGTGCCAGGCTATGAACCAGATGGCAGTCCGACACACTGTTAGCTGCACATGATTAGGCCCTGATGCTTTGTGCTGTGCCAACAACCTGGAGGTGTGTGTATCTGTGGTGCCTTGGGATACCACCCCCCTGTCCATGTGTGTTACATGTGTAGGGGATGACAGGCATGGTATGGGGCATAACCTGTCAGTGATGGGTAACACCTGTAAGCCATGAGTCAGGAATCTGGTACTGCACAGACATTGCAGTTCACCGTGCTGAGGACGGTGTCCGGTGCGTGCATCTTGCGGTGTACACTGCTGTTGTTGTGTAGCAGCACTGTTAGTGTCCTAACCTGTGTGATACCCACGGAGGTGGCTATGTAAACCGTGTCCTGCAGCATAAGGCAGTATGTGTGTATCAAGGAGCTTTGCCATTATACATCGGGCCATGGGTGTCACATGCAAGATGACCCTTGCACATCATTGTGGCTTCCCTAGCATGTAAGCACACGTTGACAGCCAGCGGATACCCTATGAATGACATTGGAGACTGAGCATAATGTAGATATACAACACCCTTCCCACATATAGTGGTAGCATACCTGGTGAGGGTATGTTGGCAACCAAGATCAGGCTCATACTGGCCTGTGCCACATGCTGAGAGATCCATTCTATGTTCCCTATCATGTAGTCCAGGGAGGTATGTCTCAGGTCAGCCATACTGGCATGGTCAATGAGTGAGTCATATGTGTCCATGCCTCTGACTGACCTGTATGCATGTGTTCTGTGGTGGACCATAGTGCCCCTGAGGCATATCACTGTGACCTTCACCAAATACAGCCTGTTGAGCGGGACCCCAGTGTAGCACCCAAGACAGGTACCTGACACGTCTGTAGCAGGTGTGTTGTGTAGCCCTACAGGCTGTGAGTGTGTGGCACACGGGATGTGTGTGCCATGTGTGGCATGTACTCTGTTCCGACGGAACATATGCCTGTGTGCCACCTGCGGAGGTGTGTGATGCTCAGGCAGGATGCTATTCTGAGTCCCCACGTATGCCCTAGTGTGTTCAGCATGCTGTCAGTGCGTGTCAATGTCTGACTTGTATTGTAGTCACTGTAATATATTTTATTTATTTATTTATTTATCCTACATTTGTTGACCGGAATAGTCCGACTGGATGCGTGTCCATTTCCAGCGGAGGCCCGGGGAGAAAAGCTACAAGGGTAAGCAGATACAGCATTACATAATACCAGCATTACATATTACAAACAGATTATTTACAGAGATTACATAAGTAAGCAAGTTAAACATGTTCCACAGGTTAAAGTTAGTCCTAAGCACAAGTCAGGATTAAATTAAATTACACAGTAAACTGGTTAACAGATTGTACACATTCGAGTTAGCCAGGCTTGATACATTGACATAGTCAGTTAAGTGACAAATGTTGTTTGAGTCTAGTGTTAAATTGACCTAAGGTGGAAAGTAAGATAATATCAGCGTCACCACTGCTTTTGATTCCTGCTGCTACTGTCACTGCTGACAGCTTAGAGTCACACAGTCACAGTGTGTAGGGTTTTTTTTTTTTTTTTTGTTCCCTCTCTCTCAGTTTTCTCTCTCCCTCTGTCTGCTTCCAGACAGTGCAATGAATGTATTGTATGTGTGGAGTGTTAGTACTGGATGCTTTTGTAGGTATCTGCATAGGTCCATGTGATGGCCTCTGCACCAATTGTAAGCCAGCATTTGCTAATTGCATACAGCCAGTTGTGTACTGATTGCAGTTCTCACTGTGATTTCAGGTCAGTGCTATAAAAGGGTATGTGAGATAGGCGTTGCCCTTTCAGATTGTAAGGGCGGGTACCTTGCTGGTATGCTGTGGACACTGTTCTGTGAGTGTAAAGGTTAGTATCTCTCTCATGATTCAGGCTGTGTTGTAGATTCACATTTCTCCATTCATCTCTCCTGTTCCCTGTAGTAAGCGTGTATGCACAATGACACCTACAACTATATATAGATGTATATTTATATATATATATATATATATATATATATATATATATATATATATATATATAGATATATATAGATATATATATATATATATATATGTACATATACATACATTTATATATGTACATTAACTGACATTATTACCTAGAAGCTACCAACTAGCATGGCTGTTTCTGTTCACACACTACTATTATGGGGATCCAGTAGTTTTGACAGTAATTCTACATGACATACTTTGGGTACTACACATCCTGTATTCCCTTTACATTAATCTCTACTATTACATGTTATATTTATTTTAACACAATGTTCTTGTATAAGAGTCATGGCTTAGTGGTAGGTCATACAGACTAGTATTTCCAAGGTCCTGGGTTCGGGACTGACAGTGGGATTTTATTTTGCTTTTGAACTGAGTACAGGACCTGTCAATCAAAGTGCACACCCACTTACAACCGCTTAACAGTGCTTACTCTGGCGAACACCTGCGCTATTTTCTGTGAAAGAAATGAAAATGGGGAGACAGGAAAGTGGTGAAAAAGGGGTCACAAAGAGGGTAAGACAGTAGGGAAACAAGCTTGGGATTTGCAGGAGGGATGTAGGTAAGGCCCATAGCTGCCCATTTCTTCATCAGCAACAGCTGTGCTAATTTATGTAATTTGGTGTGACATTTGAAACCTTCCACCCCTGAGAGAGGTGTCAGGACAACAATAATACTTGTTGTACAGCCAATTGTAATTGATAGTTTCCATGTCCAGCAGACATGTGTGAGGAATGGGCAGCTATGTATGGGGCGTAATTTTTTTGTGGGTACAGAGTGCCCTTTTTTTTTTTTTTCCAGGTGAGAGTGGTATGTCAGGTGAAGGAAGTCGGTACAGCTGGGGAGGTAGGTTGGGTAGGTAAATAGACAAGACAAACAAGACAAACAAGACGCATACAGGGGCGGTGTATGACACGTGTGGGGGGGTTACACAATTGACTGGGACGGAGGTTTGGATATCCAGAGCCCATGAGCCCACAGATGGCAACAGTGGAACTGATATCCCCACCCATAGGCAGTTGCCACTGTTCCTTCACTGCCTAGGACGGGGCTGTGCTGGGGGCTGTGTAGGCCGGGCAACAGGCATGCCCGTAAGTTGTGCCACCCGTGCCTAAAGCTGGCGTAGGGGTTCGAGAACAGAGTCTCGAATCTCCCTACGCACCACAGTCCGGACGCTACGGAGGGTGAGTGGTGGTTCTCCTCTGGCCACACTTGCAGAGGGGGGGCGAGCCCCATCCACTGCAGCGCTTCCACCCGCAGGTGGCACAGGGCCATGGGAGGAGGGTCCAGACTGGGCACTAGTGCCAGGTGCACTCGCCAGCTGAGGTGGGAGAGGTGGGTCCGCTGGAACCCACCTTCCCTGTCGTCCTATGTTTTGCATTATGTCATGACAGTTTGGGTTAGTGACATATAATACCATTCACAATTAGTTGTAACAGCATGCATTAGTATTCCCATTAACCAAACACCCAGATATTCACACCATTGAACAGCTTGCATAACACATGCATAATTTGAACAGCAATACACAGTCCAACAACATGCAGGGTTAATTGATGGCAACAGGCCATCAGGTTTGGATGTATGAACAGGGCAGATGCATCAACGGACATGCAAATATTTATGACCCAACAGGACAAACGTCCAGGGGTGTTAATTGTGATTGCACATACCATTTTCACGTGGAGTATACTTTATTCAGGGGTTATTACTACTGTATTGCTGGATTGGGTTATATGTGGTTATAGGGTGGGGTGAAGCAAATAATAACACCTTCGAATACCAATACATATGCTGTACATTTCTAATAGCTGCACATATATACACACTACTGTTCTAACTACAGTTTCCAATATGATAACTATTTCAACTTGGTGATAGGACTGACTGCAACATCAGTATACATTTTATTGTTCTTCATACACATTCATATCTAGCTTTGTTCAGCTACATCATCCTGCTACATTTCCTTTATATAGCTATAGACAAGTGTGGATGTTTGGTATATCGGACAATCATACTGTCTGCATATTGCAGACTGAGAGCAACATATCCAGATTTTGGGATACACATTCCAGATGCAGCAACACTTTGAACAGATTTCGCTGCTTGGTTTTGATTCTCACATGCATTTCATTCTGTCTTGTCTGCAGTATACTTTATTCAGGGGTTATTACTACTGTATTGCTGGATTCATGACACTTTCTCACACTCTCTCACTTGTTTTCATTTTACTATTCAGGATGGTACTTACTTCTAGGATTTATTGACATGTTTTACCTGTAGTTATTACAATCCTTTCAAGCAGTCTCACTTCTGTCATGTTTCAGTATTTCAACAGGGATATATTTCACACATGTGATTTCATCATCTTCTGCAGCTATACTTTTCAGCCTGCTGCAGGTTGTGTACTATTTTCTTACAGGTGGGGCATTTTTATTTCAGAATTTATGTCAGACATTTTCATTTTTCTGTTTGGCTTACAGGCTGCAACACACTTTTGTAATCAAGCAATACTTGCAGACACTTTCACACTGTTACTTGCACATTTTATTCCTTAGTGACTACACTGCACTCTCTTGCTGACTGTCATACTTTTATATTTCTTTACAGTTACTGGTAGTGGATTACTGACCTGCCTGGTGGCGCATCCGCACCAGCCTATCGCCATAGGCTCTGCGGTTCGCAGAATGGACACCTGCAGCTGTAATATAAATTAAGTAATATTGGAATACACATCTCCATAATATCAGCTAGTTTAATTTCTTACATACATAATTAAATGTAACTTACTCAGTAGTGGGGCGTTGGGCATTTGCTGGGCCTCCTGGATCCAAAGGTTCAGTTGGTCCTGCTTGTGTCTCTTCAGGTCCGCATGGTGGTGACGGACCTGCTCACCAGTCCTTGGAATCCCTGTGGCACTGGTGAGATCATGAGCCAACCGATCCCATGCCTCAGCCCTGTATGCTCCCCAGAGGACCTGGCCCTGCATGAGTTAGGCCTCATGATTGTGGACTAGGAGCCAGACCATGTACCTGGACTCCTCGACGCCCCACCTCTGTGCTCGAAAGCAACTACCCTCTCCTACTCCTGTCATTCTGGCTGCAGTTCAGTTCTACAATCGTTTATGCTGTGTATTCCTGCCTATGGGGCTTATATAGTCCGTTTTTCCCGCACGTATCTGTGATTGGCCATTTTGGAATTGTATCAACTTCAGTAAAACTGCATTGTCATGCTCCAGTTTGTATTCATTCCTATATATTAGCTATTATTGCATTTATAGGTACTGCTGTCATGGCTTAGTGGTTTGGTACCTTGACTATGGTGTATAGTATCCTGGGTTCGAACCTGGCCACTACTTTTTATTTTTTATGACTGTCTAGACAAGCTGAGGGGTGTGTCTGTGTAAAGGCAGTTTTGATACGGCTTGCTCAACGTTGCCCGTCGGTTAGCTTGTTTGCGTGGTACGCTGGTTTAAGCCTCATTTGGCTATCGGCACGCATATTACGCTCAGCTCAGCTAGGGCCACATAGATTCAGCGTGTTAAACCACTGCTCAGCTACGGGCACTCATTTTGCACCAGTTAAACCACTGCTCACCTACGGGCAGATGCACTCACCCTGTTAAACTGTAGCTCAGCTATGGGCACATCTGGCATTTTTTATTGCTTTGTTACCTCACATTTCTTCAGTATAAATGGGCTATTTCATTACATTTTACATAAAATGTGATTTTATGTGTACATATTTGTCAGGGACTTGTTTCGTGCTTATTTTGCTAAAAATAAAAATTGGTGTTGTGGGGGCTCGAACCATGAATGCCTGCTCTTCAGCCAACATCTCTACCACTACGCTATTGCTTCTTGGCTTATTTTGCATATTTAGTTCTTATATGCTTTCCCACTGACTGCTAACTGTAGCTGCGCTACGGGCATGCCCGCGCATACGAGCGCACTCACGGTTAAACATCTTTACAATTTAAAAAAAATTATGTGATGTTCATTTGTACATTTTATGTTCGTAGTCTGTGGGGACATGTGTTGTGTTGTGTTTATTCACATTTCCATGGACTCTGGCGTGGGTGTTTACTTTGGGCACTTTTACTCTTCTGGGGGCGTGTCCGCTTACAGGGCTCGGCCTACAGACACGCCCCCTACTGTCTTACACGGACCGTGTTAGCCTTTGGTGTGATTCAGCTTGCTCTCATGAATATGCACAGCATGCTGACATCACTCCGTTTAACTGCAGCCTCCGTGTATGAGTTATAACTCTTACACGGAGGCTTCGTGAATCCTGCCCATTTAAAAATGTTGTCTCTTTCATAAAGAAGCATGTATGGTTTTATTTTATATGCGTTAGAAACTCTACTAATATATTGTTTCCCCTCCTGCGTAACAGATGCTATAAACCCTCCTTTTGCCAATTTACATTATATATGGTTTCTGTAATCTGACATATTCTAATAGCCATGTAGGCCTCCATGTGGTCCTCATCATTTCAGGGTTATATCTGTGAAACAGCTTAACAGTTTGTAGTAAAAACATTTTTGAATATTCTTTTGCTTTTGAACTAACTATCCCTAGGTTTTGTTTTTAGGTGCAAGGATAATGAAAGTACAGTTGTGAAAAATCTTACTATAACGGTAGATGTCCTTGCCTTCACTGCTGCTGTATTCATTATGTATGGGATTCCCTGTTGTGGAAGCCTGACGTCCGGCCAGTCTACCAAAGCTTACCGTTGCTTTAAGGTACGCTGAACATCAGCCAAATGCTGCTCATATAGTGTAGGGCATAAAGGTGATGTTCAAGCATACCATCCTCAGAACTGATTGCCCCAGTAGGAACACCAGTCCAAGGAAAATCTAAGAGACTATCAAACGCAGATCCCCTGAATCTGGATAAAGTAACCAACGATAAAAGTATAATGTTCCAAAAAAGCCAACAACTCGTTGGAATACACACGGCAAAACAACACTTTAATAGAAAATAGTAAAAATATAAAACATGTGAGCGCTTTCACAGAGTCCTCTCTGCTTCCTCAGACATACTACAGTAACTGCTGCTCTTGTTTAAATAATGATACATCTAGGTCATATCCAATCAGTTAACAGCATCTTGATTGAATAAAGAAAAGTTAAAGGCATACACTATACAAACACTATATAAACAATTAATCATATAAATAGTGAACTAAAAATATATGCAGAAAACTGTAAAAACGTGCTCTATAAAATTAGATAGTGGTAAAACTGTAAAATATATGTACAAATATTAGAAGATGTGACCAAACATAATAATCAATGTTTCAAAGCCCTGTTCCTAAGAAAATGTTTCAGTGAAACCTTACTATTTAGTCCAGGTGGTCTGTCAGCCTGAAGCCTAATTATCCATTCTTGTTCTGAGGCTTCGGTCTTGTTGTTCATGTTCCCACCTCTTTTATTATCTTGTATGATATGTAACACTAGAAACTTGAAGGTGGGAACATGAACAACAAGACCGAAGCCTCAGAACACTTGTCTCTTTTTTATTTTTAATGTCCCTTACATGTTTAGGCCTCTATCTTTGAGTAACCGATTAGTTTTGCCTACATAGTAGGCTGGGCATTTTGTACAGAAACCAAAGTATACAACATTCTTACTATAAGCGTGTATCAATGCTGAACTTTCTAGTCGGGTGTGTATACTGCCCCCTCCAAATATGAAGGGGCAGGCTGTACACCTTCTACATGGAAAGGTACCTAGCCTATCATACCTTGCATAGTGGTCTCCATCTAACTTCTTATAGCACAACTGTCTTTTTAATGACATGTTGTTTTTGAAGATAAACAATGGTGTAGCCCCTATAACACCTTCTAGTTCATCCACATTTAACAATATGCCCCAATTATTTTTAATTATATCACAGACTGTACTGATATTACTTGCAAATGTTAATGGAAAACTTAATACATCATTCTCTGGATTCCTGGTTATTATGGTACAGGTGGCATAGTTACTTTGGTTATCCTGGTTGGTTCTCGTCCTATCATAATAGGGCTTGTACCTCTCTTTTCTCTCATTCCAAGCCACTTTTATTTGTTTGTCTATATCTCTGGCTTTATATCCCCTTTCAATAAATTCATGTTTTAACAGTGTAAGTGCCTGGGACAAACTATCATCATCATTATATAGCCTCATGCATCTAACTATCTGTCCTTTGATCACATTGGTTTTAGTTTAGTTAGGATGCATACTACTACTATGTAGAACATTATTCTTTCTAATGGGTTTCCTGTACATGGAGGTATGAACATAATTGAGTGTATCTCTTGTAACTTTTACATCTAGAAACTCTATTTCTCTGTTTGAGTATTTGTATGTGAAATTCAAAAAGGGGGTAATGGTATTAATGAAATTTAGAAATTGCTGCAAATTATCTCCGTTATCATGCCACAACAGAAAAATATCGTCAACAAAATGTTTGTACCATATAATAGACTTAGCAAAAACGTTACCTGTCAAAATATTCTCAGTTTCCCATTGTACAAGTGCTAGGTTGGCATAGCTATTGGCACAAGCAGTGCCCATAGCCATGCCAATCTTCTGTATATAAAACTTGTCGCCAAACACAAAGATATTATTTTCTAGGATGATCTCAAGTAAGGTACAAATAAGTCGAATTCTGGTATTTTCTATCCCTTTTCTATTAAGTAGTTCCCTTACATTGTCTATTCCCCAAGAATGGGGAATAACTGTGAAAAGGGACTCTACATCAAGAGTAATAAGCCAACATTGGTCATCTATACCCTCCAAATGTGCACTAAGGTCTCTCAAAAAATCTTTAGTGTCCAATAAGACAGTAGTACATTCCTTAAGTATAAGATGCAGGTTTTTCTCAACATATATTGACAGTGGTTCTGTCGCCCACCCCCGAGTAGATAGTATAGGTCGCATGGGTGGGCTTTCTATGTTTTTATGGACTTTTGGTAGACCATACATAATTGAAGTCACTGGGTACTCTATATTGAAATATTCAAAAAGTGGCTCAGAAATCACGCCTGTTATTAACATATCAAACAAAAAAACTTGTAGTCTATCTGTAATGGCTTTAACATGAGTAGCCGAAATCTCGCAATAAAAACGCTTGCTGTTCACATTTAGATAAATTATAAAAAACATTGGTAGCTTCATTACTAAGCACACTTCTTATTTGTTTTTCACACACATCAATGAATAAATCAATCCCAGAATTACTGGGAGGAACAAAAGTACTAGGTTTTTTTAAAAACATTATATTCATTGGATCCACCTTGAAAAATATTTTTTAAAGTCAGTGTTCTGCCAAATAGCTTCAGTTCTTTTAGCACATTCACCAAGTCTACTCTCTGAGCAGGAACAAAACTCAAACCTTTGTTCAATAAAGTTTTTTGTGCTTCAGTCAAGGAAATGGAGGAAATATTAAAAATCAAACCTGTTTGCTTCTCTTCAGGAACTTGTTCTGGTCGTCCATACTGTGGGGTCTCCGTGTCTTGCCATACTGGGGTCGATTGCGCAACCTCCCTCGTATTGGGAAAGGTTTTTCTAACAAAAAAGTCCCATTTGTATTCTTGGAAGAGCATTCATGAATGCTGGAATCTCTAGCATTGTTTATGTAACAACACAGGCCAGTGCTGTATTCTTTGGTTTAACAACTGGTATTTCATCACTTCTAGTTGTTTTTGCTGTAGCCTTAGAAGTGCTAGCATCAACACTAGTTGCAGCATCTAAAGATGATTTACTGGGCTGTAGGTCACTGAAAATGGAGTTTTCAGCATCTATATGCAGTGTGCTTGTAACTGCTGTTCCTCTCTAATCACGGCTGGTGTAGTCACGCCCACTTCCTGGTTGTTGTCTAGGTGTTTCCTGTGTACTCCTCTCTCTGTTCCAGGAGAACACATTGCCCAGTTCAAAATCATGCAAATCTCAATGTATTTTTTTAGTTTTAGTGCTAGAGAGACGTTTCTCGAATTGGCTAATATGTTCATGTAGCTGATCAATCTTGTCAGCTATTATTTCACTAGAAAATGTGTCAAAAATGTAATTGTGCAGTATATTAATTTCTTTAAGCAGCTCATTTTCTTCTGGTTTGAAGTAATCTATAAGAAGCTGCATATACTTAGCACTACATTCTAAGTTAAGACGTTGCCAGTGTTTGAGAAGGTCAGGGTATGCATGTCCATAACTGGGCATTGTTAACACTCTAATACCTCTGGGTGCAATTCTAAACTTTAGCAATGCTTCTAAGTGAAAACATTGCCATTGAAGGCACTTATATCTATATAGCTTATTCTCAAGATTTCTAAAGCTTTTCAAAAAATTCTCAGATTGATTATTATCAGTATTAGAGTGAATGTCAGTTTATCGCAGTATACCTTCGGCCAGTAAAGTATTACCAGCAGGGTTTAGTATAGAATTCAGTCTCTCATTCAGCTTCATCTGGCTATTCCTTCGGTCCTTTGGCCCCACATTCGTGGCTTCCTCGGCATAGGTTGTCACCTCAAATTCATTTGCCATGTCCAGATAGGGGTAAAAATATGAAACTATCAAACTCATATCCCCTGAATCTGGTTAAAGTAACCAACGATAAAAGTATACTAAACAACTGAAAGAGCACCGAAACTATAAAAACAAGTAAAGTGCCCAGACGAGACACAGGTTCCAAATGAATGTAACGCACTTTATTTAAAACGTATAAACCAGCGTTTTCGCTTCTGTTAAAACAGAAGCTTCTTCAGCATTAAAAGAGCACAAGCTCACATTGTTTAAAAACTTCTAAATGACGTGCTAATAATGTCACGTCCAATTAAGCCATTAAAGGTGCAATTAAAGCAGAATACCTCAATGTAACTTTATGTTTTTAAAAACTTATATAAAAATACATGAAAAATGTATAAGTGTATACCAATGTAGGTGCAGGTGACACAAGCAAACAAGTTAAACTGTCAACTCTGCTAGATGCAAGTAAGCAGATAAAAAATGTTGAATCGGCATGTACACAGTGCCTGTCCAAACCTTTTAACAAAACAGTTTATATCCTATGTTTGAAACTAAGAAATAAATAAACCTATATAAGGCTGACACTATAGCAGTTCTAACATGGTTCATAAACTGCATGTAAAAAGTTGTACCATGAACAATAGTAATATTTAACTATAAAGACAATATTGCAGTTATCATTATATTCAAGTCCTTTTACAGGTCACTCCTTGCCCTATGCTTGAAGCTAGGAAGTTGGTACATAATTGTCAAACTAACTACTGCGGCAATTCTGACATGATTAATGAAACTCCTATAGCAAACATCATATAAGAAACTGAGCTAACAACAACAGTTACCTAAGATAACTTCTATACTTTAAAATAGAGGCAATGTTACAGTTGTTGTTGAGTCCCGGATAAGAGAAAGCATCTAATTGTAGTTGCCACTCTAACTCACGGGTCTCTAAAATTGAGGATTGCGGACCACCCCTAATGTCAAACTTGACATTATCGATGCCCATGAATTTAAAGCTGTGGCCACAGTTGTTCAAAATGGGTTTCGAGAGGGCGTTGTCACTCCTCTTATTCTTAATGGCATATGTATGTTGGTAAATACGGTCCCTAAATCGCCGGTCCGTTTTACCAACATAGAATGCATGACAGCATTCACAAAAGGCCACATATACAATGGATTTGGTGTTGCAATTAATCTTGTGGTTAATGGCGTATTTCCTCTTACCAATAGAAAAAGAGTTTCCTACACGTAAGTGTGTACACCATTTACAACAACCACAAGTGTATGTCCCTTTGTGTCTAACCATAAGGTCAGTTGAACTGTTTCTCTGTAACATATCCTTAAGATTGTAGCCTCTTTTAAATGTAAATGACGGGGTTGTACCCAACCTTTCGTGTAACCCAGCGTTGCTGATAAAGTACCAATTCTTGCGAATGATTGAACACAAAGGCCCAGAATACATGTTAAAAGGGGAAATAAAGCCAATGGAAAAGTTTGGCTTGTTACAAACGTTGAAAACATCAACGTTGTTGTCAGTAGTTATAGTTGAGCTCCCCAAAGAACTAAATGGAGGTACACAATTATCAACTACATGTACCTGCTCTTTAGGTAATAGCAGTGGCAAGTAAGTTCCATTCAATCGTTTAGTTGAGACTTCCCCTATTAAGTCAGAGATAAGCTCTACAGGGTAACCACGATTAAGGAACATATCAGTCAATAGAGTACACTCTTTGTCAAAAGCGTCCTCAGTGCTGCACATAGGGCAGCCCTGACCAGTTGGCCTTTGACAATAGAGCGCTTCTGCCTCCAAGGGTGGCAACTTGTAAAATGCAAAAAAGAATTGCAATAAGTTGCCTTCCTAAAAATGGATGAGCAAAATCTGTTGTTGTTAATGTCTTTAACCAATTGGACATCCAGGTAGTCAATCTCAGAGGGCGAGAAGTGGTACGTGAATCTCAAAAAGTCTGTTGAGGAGTTCATATGTGCTAACAAATTCAAGGCGTCAGCCTCACTCCCTTTAAATAACACAAACACGTCATCGAGGAAACGGGTGTAGATCTTAGAACACTCTACAAAAATTGGGTGGTTGAACAAAAACTTGTTCTCCCAGTAGGCAACAAACATGTTGGCAACACTGCTGCCACATGGGGAACCCATTGCTATGCCTTTCTTTTGAAGGTAGTATTTGCCATCAAACATAAAAAAGTTAGAAGACAAGGCTATTTCAAGTAGTACTGTAACCAAATGGATGTCATTATTGGACACTCCGCATTCCCGGAGCATAAGTTCAATCCATTCGACAGCCTCCTCATGTGGTATCGATGTGTAAAGGTCAACCACATCGATGGTCAAAAAGTTAAGGCTGCTGTCGATTTGGGCTTCGTTGATCAAGCTCAGAAAGGACCATGAATCCTTGCAGATTTGGGGGATAGTTTTCAAGTATTTACTGATGATACTGTCAATAAGCTGGGCACATGGGTGTGTAATGGAACATCTACCGTCCACCAAAGCACGCATAGGTGGATCGGTGAGGCTTTTATGAATTTTAGGGATCCCAAACATGACAGGAACCCTGGGGAAGGAAATATCAATAAAGTTGTAGGTGTCAATGCTAATCCTTCCCTCAAGGTATAGGTCCCTAAAATAGCCTTTAATTCTGTTATAAGTACTAGTTAATTTGTTTAACGAAGAACTTACATAAGCTGGTGAATCTAGTACCTGTAACATTCTGGTAGAGTATTCCATTTTGTCGAAAATAACTAAACCCCCACCCTTGTCTGGTTTAATCACTCTCACAGCCGAACTGCAAATTTTGTTCAAGGCCATAAGCTGGACAGGGGAGATGTTCCTACTGCTCCCATCATCTCTCCTTGTTGTATGCAACTGCCTAAAATCCAATTCACATGCTTTCTCAAAAGTGAATAGGCTAGGGTGTAAAGGAGGATTGAAAGAACTAGTTAACTTCAAACTAGGTGTATCACCAGGTAAGTCGTTGTTGAAAGAAAAACATTCAAATTGAGCTTATGCACAAAAAGTTTTAAGTCCATTAAGGTTTTGGCTAGCCTGAATTTGTAATCGGGTACAAAATTCAAGCCTTTAGCCAAAAGTTCAATTAGTTCTTCATCGACAGTAACGTCAGAAAAATTGTAGATGAAAAAATCCCCTTTCAAGTTAGACAGTACTGACGGGGTACGCTCAGACTCAGTCGCTTCACCCAGTAGGTTAATATCAGGTTCAATAAGAGGTTCAATCAGTTCCAATTCTTGTTCCTCTGGTAGCGGTTGCTCTTCTTCCCAAAAAAAGGCTTTTGCTGGTTGTTGTTATTTTTCTTATTAAAGGATTTTATCCTGTTGCTTCTCCTAGGGCCTTGCACATGTCCTTCTTCCCACCCATCACTGCCCAAGCCTATATCAGTTAGAGGTTGTTCAACCCCCTCCCCATTAGAATTTTCCAACGCGTAAACCTCGCTTTCCATATGATTGCCTAGTTTGTTAGTGTTTTTAAACAAGTTTAAGTAGGCAGAATTTGTCTGGTAAGCGTGTCTGTCCCTCAAAAGCTTTTTAACCTTGTTAGCTTTTAGTTTGACTAGCACTGCATCAATGCTAGTAAAAGTCCGATTGTAATCATACTTGTATCTGAAAAAATTTTCATCGGCTTTAATACTGTCATCAAGTTTTGAAGCTTCATCAAGTAAGACAGTAATATGTTTGGAATAATTCTTGATCATTAACTCTAAAAGTTCAAACCCTTGTTTATTGAAAAGGGCCTCTAGTTCTGAAAGAAATAAAGTATCAGTGAATAAACCAGTGGGTGTCAATGAGCTACGTAGCCCCTTAGGTATAACCCCATCCTTTAAGCACTGTTGGAAGTAGGAAACTTCCAATTGAAGTTTCTTAATTTTCAGTAATTTAGTGTCCAATGCTTTCAAATTAACTGAAATACTGTCAGAGGTGTTACCTGGGCTGGAAGAGTCCGTCACCGATGAGCCCAAACCTGTGGTGCTGCCAAAAGAAAAGGCAGCCGAGTTTTTCACCCATTCGGACATGGAGGGCATCCCAATAAGTGAGTCGGCTTCTCCAGCACCTTCTTCAATGCCAGGATGAGGGGCAGTATTAGTTTGAAGAGCAGCGTTGACATCGCCGTTCCTGTTGTTACTGTTATTGCCAGTGTTAGGAGCATTAAACACACAACCGTTATTAAACGGCTCAACCGAAAATGAACTTGCTGTCCCGGATGAAACAGGTAGGCCAGACAGCGTCGTTCGTTGTACTTGGCCAGCTGGAATGTCCACATTGCTGGCTCCAGACGCTTGACGGTTGCCGTCCAAAAAGCGTGAACCGTTAATCCGCCCTTGACTGGCACTCATTTTTTCAATATGATCCAACCGAGAGTTGATAGTGTCCAGCCGTTGAGAAAGCGCCAGCATTAGCACTTGAATGTTAGCTTGGTCATGAGGATTATCTGCACTATTAGTGCCGAAGATGTTAGGTGAACCCGGGCTCGCCTGTGCACCAAGAGACATACTAAACAACTGAAAGAGCACCGAAACTATAAAAACAAGTAAAGTGCCCAGACGAGACACAGGTTCCAAATGAATGTAACGCACTTTATTTAAAACGTATAAACCAGCGTTTTCGCTTCTGTTAAAACAGAAGCTTCTTCAGCATTAAAAGAGCACAAGCTCACATTGTTTAAAAACTTCTAAATGACGTGCTAATAATGTCACGTCCAATTAAGCCATTAAAGGTGCAATTAAAGCAGAATACCTCAATGTAACTTTATGTTTTTAAAAACTTATATAAAAATACATGAAAAATGTATAAGTGTATACCAATGTAGGTGCAGGTGACACAAGCAAACAAGTTAAACTGTCAACTCTGCTAGATGCAAGTAAGCAGATAAAAAATGTTGAATCGGCATGTACACAGTGCCTGTCCAAACCTTTTAACAAAACAGTTTATATCTTATGTTTGAAACTAAGAAATAAATAAACCTATATATTTGAATGTTTTTTTCAGCAATGACTTACCTGGTGATACACCTAGTTTGAAGTTAACTAGTTCTTTCAATCCTCCTTTACACCCTAGCCTATTCACTTTTGAGAAAGCATGTGAATTGGATTTTAGGCAGTTGCATACAACAAGGAGAGATGATGGGAGCAGTAGGAACATCTCCCCTGTCCAGCTTATGGCCTTGAACAAAATTTGCAGTTCGGCTGTGAGAGTGATTAAACCAGACAAGGGTGGGGGTTTAGTTATTTTCGACAAAATGGAATACTCTACCAGAATGTTACAGGTACTAGATTCACCAGCTTATGTAAGTTCTTCGTTAAACAAATTAACTAGTACTTATAACAGAATTAAAGGCTATTTTAGGGTCCTATACCTTGAGGGAAGGATTAGCATTGACACCTACAACTTTATTGATATTTCCTTCCCTAGGGTTCCTGTCATGTTTGGGATCCCTAAAATTCATAAAAGCCTCACCGATCCACCTATGCGTGCTTTGGTGGACGGTAGATGTTCCATTACACACCCATGTGCCCGGCTTATTGACAGTATCATCAGTAAATACTTGAAAACTATCCCCCAAATCTGCAAGGATTCATGGTCCTTTCTGAGCTTGATCAACGAAGCCCAATTCGACAGCAGCCTTAACTTTTTGACCATCGATGTGGTTGACCTTTACACATCGGTACCACATGAGGAGGCTGTCGAATGGATTGAACTTATGCTCCGGGAATGCGGAGCGTCCAATAATGACATCCATTTGGTTACAGTACTACTTGAAATTGCCTTGTCTTCTAACTTTTTTATGTTTGATGGCAAATACTACCTTCAAAAGAAAGGCATAGCAATGGGTTCCCCATGTGGCAGCAGTGTTGCCAACATGTTTGTTGCCTACTGGGAGAACAAGTTTTTGTTCAACCACACCACCCAATTTTTGTAGAGTGTTCTAAGATCTACACCCGTTTCCTCGATGACGTGTTTGTGTTATTTAAAGGGAGTGAGGCTGACGCCTTGAATTTGTAGCACATATGAACTCCTCAACAGACTTTTTGAGATTCACGTACCACTTCTCGCCCTCTGAGATTGACTACCTGGATGTCCAATTGGTTAAAGACATTAACAACAACAGATTTTGCTCATCCATTTTTAGGAAGGCAACTTATTGCAATTCTTTTTTGCATTTTACAAGTTGCCACCCTTGGAGGCAGAAGCGCTCTATTGTCAAAGGCCAACTGGTCAGGGCTGCCCGTATGTGCAGCACTGAGGACGCTTTTGACAAAGAGTGTTCTCTATTGACTGATATGTTCCTTAATCGTGGTTACCCTGTAGAGCTTATCTCTGACTTAATAGGGGAAGTCTCAACTAAACGATTGAATGGAACTTACTTGCCACTGCTATTACCTAAAGAGCAGGTACATGTAGTTGATAATTGTGTACCTCCATTTAGTTCTTTGGGGAGCTCAACTATAACTACTGACAACAACGTTGATGTTTTCAACGTTTGTAACAAGCCAAACTTTTCCATTGGCTTTATTTCCCCTTTTAACATGTATTCTGGGCCTTTGTGTTCAATCATTCGCAGGAATTGGTACTTTATCAGCAACGCTGGGTTACACGAAAGGTTGGGTACAACCCCGTCATTTACATTTAAAAGAGGCTACAATCTTAAGGATATGTTACAGTGAAACAGTTCAACTGACCTTATGGTTAGACACAAAGGGACATACACTTGTGGTTGTTGTAAATGGTGTACACACTTACGTGTAGGAAACTCTTTTTCTATTGGTAAGGGGAAATACGCCATTAACCACAAGATTAATTGCAACACCAAATCCATTGTATATGTGGCCTTTTGTGAATGCTGTCATGCATTCTATGTTGGTAAAACGGACCGGCGATTTAGGGACCGTATTTACCAACATACATATGCCATTAAGAATAAGAGGAGTGACAACGCCCTCTCGAAACCCATTTTGAACAACTGTGGCCACAGCTTTAAATTCATGGGCATCGATAATGTCAAGTTTGACATTAGGGGTGGTCCGCAATCCTTAATTTTAGAGTGACGTTGAGTTAGAGTGGCAACTACAATTAGATGCTTTCTCTTATCCGGGACTCAACGACAACTGTAACATTGCCTCTATTTTAAAGTATAGAAGTTATCTTAGGTAACCGTTGTTGTTAGCTCAGTTTCTTATATGATGTTTGCTATAGGAGTTTCATTAATCATGTCAGAATTGCCGCAGTAGTTAGTTTGACAATTATGTACCAACTTCCTAGCTTCAAGCATAGGACAAGGATTGACCTGTAAAAGGACTTGAGTATAATGATAACTGCAATATTGTCTTTATAGTTAAATATTACTATTGTTCATGGTACAACTTTTTACATGCAGTTTATGAACCATGTTAGAACTGCTATAGTGTCAGCCTTATATAGGTTTATTTATTTCTTAGTTTCAAACATAGGATATAAACTGTTTTGTTAAAAGGTTTGGACAGGCACTGTGTACATGCCGATTCAACATTTTTTATCTGCTTACTTGCATCTAGCAGAGTTGACAGTTTAACTTGTTTGCTTGTGTCACCTGCACCTACATTGGTATACACTTATACATTTTTCATGTATTTTTATATAAGTTTTTAAAAACATAAAGTTACATTGAGGTATTCTGCTTTAATTGCACCTTTAATGGCTTAATTGGACGTGACATTATTAGCACGTCATTTAGAAGTTTTTAAACAATGTGAGCTTGTGCTCTTTTAATGCTGAAGAAGCTTCTGTTTTAACAGAAGCGAAAACGCTGGTTTATACGGTTTAAATAAAGTGCGTTACATTCATTTGGAACCTGTGTCTCGTCTGGGCACTTTACTTGTTTTTAACGATAAAAGTATAATATTCCAAAAAAGCCAACAACTCGTTGGAATACACATGGCAAAACAACACTTTAATACAAAATAGTAAAAATATAAAACATGTGAGTGCTTTCACAGAGGCCTCTCTGCTTCCTCAGACATACTACAGTAACTGCTGCTCTTGTTTAAATAATGATGCATCTAGGTCATATCCAATCAGTTAACAGCATCTTGATTGAATAAATAAAAGTTAAAGGCATACACTATACAAACACTATATAAACAATCAATCGTATAAATAGTGAACTAAGTAGGAACACCAGTCCAAGGAAAATCTAATAGAACCTGCACATGCAAGAAGGAAAAACACTAGGGGATAGAGGGAGGGATTACTGCAGCAGTGAAGGCAAAGAAGTCTACTGTTATGGTAAGATTTTTCACAACTTTAGTATGTCCTTACATTCACCCCAGTATTCTTTACGTATGGGAAAGTGCCAAACCTCAAGAAGAAACTTGAGAAGAGGAAGCAGTAGTGGAGCCCTGAAACCATAAAGAATGACATTAAGAAAACCAGCTCTAGTTCTGGAGATACCATTCAACTTGTATTGTTTGGTAAAAGTATGCACATAAGTCCAGGTAGCTGCTTCAAGAATAGAATTAGTGTCCAAGCCCTTGAAAAAAGCACTAGAAGAAGCCACAGCTCTAGTAGAATAAGCCTTTCCAGAAGAAGGAAGGCTGTTGCTGTGAAAAGTGAAACAAAAAGAAATAGCCTTTGAAATCCAAGTAGAAACAGTTTGCTTTAGGATGACCAATCCTAAAGACCTTAGGACTAGGATGAAAGGAAACAAACAACTGATCAGATTTTGTGATAGCTTTAGTCTCGTCCAAATAAAATCTCAGCTGTGTATGCACGTCCAAAGTGAGCAGCACCCTCTCACTGTCAGTGCAGAGAAAGGAAAAAAGTAGGCAAATGAATAGACTGATTAAATGACAACTCATTAACCACCTTAGGCATAAAAGAAGGATTGGTATGCAAGGGCAGCCTGTCCTCATGGAATATCAAAAAAGGCGGACAGGCAATAACGGCTTGCAACTCAAGACACCCATCTGGCAGAAGTAAGAGCTAACAAAAGAACGTCTTCTAGGTACAATTTTATAAGGAAGCTGAAACAGTAGGCTCAAAAGGATCCTGAGTCAATTTCTCCAGAACAAAATTTAGATCCCAGGAAGGAGGAACAGGTCTCCAGGTAGGTTTAATATTAAGGATGCCTTTAAGAAATTGCTTGGCCTCAAATCTTGAAGCTAAAGGAGTAGTTAAAAGCAGACAAGCAGGAAGAGCTGATAAGTGGGCCTTAATAGAAGAGTAGGCCAAACCAGCATTGAGTAACTCACACAAATAAGAGAGAACCAAAGAACATCCACAGTAAGTGGGTCCAGGTTATGAAATGGACAATAAATTAGAAAACCTCTTCCATTTAGGTAAGTAGGCTTTCGTAGTAGTAGGTTTCCTAGCCTCCTGCAGGACCTGCAGCACGTCCTTGGAAAAAAATGTCTATGAGGAATCAAAACCCTGTCACCCGCAGTGTCAGTTGAAACATGGACAAGTGGGGATGGATGAGAGATCCCTTGTCTTTTGTGAGTAGATCCACCCTGTGAGGAAACTTGTGAGGACTGCCCTTAGCTAGATGCAGAAGCGGAAGGAGCTAGTGCTGTCACGGCCAAAAGGGAGTCACCAACAAGATTTTGGGAGCATCCTGTTGAATCTTGAGTAGGACTTTCGGAATGAGAGGAAGGGGAGGGAATGCATAAAGAAACATCCCCTTCCAAGAAAACAAGAGGGCGTCCACCTTCCACACCAGAGGAGCTGGGATTCTGACACAAAAGGAAGTTGATTGTTCAGAAGGGAGGCAGCAACCTACTTGAGGAATACCCCACTGGTGAACAATGTCCAGAAACACATCCCTGTGAAGCATCCATTCATGGGATTGAGTGAAGGACCTGCTCAGAGTGTCTGCCACAATGTTTTGATATGAAGGGATATAAACTGCCTGAAGAGTCACTTGATACTTGTCAGCCAGATCCCATACCAGTAGTGTCAGCCGGCAAAGACAGTAAGATCTTGTACTCCCCTGTTTGTTGATTTACCACAAAATTGTAGTGTTATCTATGAATACCTTGAGAGGCCCCAGAGAGAAAATAGGATGAAAGGCCTGAAGAGCCAGCATTAGGAACTCTCATCTCTTTGACATTGATGTGCTACTTCTGCTGATGAGGCGACCACACTTCCTGTACCTTCAGGGAGCTAAAGGTTGTTCCCCATCCCACATCTGAAGCATCTGTGAACAGGTCCTGGGAGGGAAGAATGGGATGAAAAGGGAACACTGGATTCAGCTACAACTGCTGAATCACCAGAGAAGTTTCTTCTTGAGACAAAGAAGAAGAGGAACTGTAAAGTATAGAGAATGTGCATGTTGAAGCCACACCGACTTCATATACCACTGGAACTTCCTTATGTGGGGTTTGGCCAGAGGGAGCATCGGAATAGTGGAAGCCGTGAAACTCAGAGCTCTCCAAAACTCCCTAGCTGTAATGGAGGCCAGGGGAAGAATAGTTTGAAAGTAAGAAATGAGAGTTAAGGCCTTTGGAGGAGGCAGGGATGCCAACATTGGCACCATCTGAGTCCTGCAACCCAGAAAGACATGAGAAGGAGTCCAAGAAGACTTTTTGAAGATTCTCGTGAACCCGAGGCTGTGAAGAAGAGAAACGGCAAAATGAAGATTTTGCAAAAGGACCTCCAGAGAGGATGCCTGAATCAGCAGGTCATCCAGGTAAGGAAATATGTGGATCCCTTGAAGCCTGCAAAAATTAATCACAGGAGCGAGGCATTTGGTGAACACCTTTGGGGCAGTAGAAAGGGCAAAGGACAGAACTGAAATTGCCAGGAAGCAAGAGAAAAATGCAAAAACTTCTTGAAAAGAGGATGGATTGGAATATGAAGATAAGCATTCTTGAGCTTCAGAGACACCAGAACAACGTGAGGGAGCAAGAGAAGAAATGGAGTCTGAAAGGACAACATCCAAAATGAAGGCAACTTCAGAAAAGTGTTTAGATGAGAGAGGTCTAGAATTGGTCTCCAAATACCCTCTTTCTGGGTACAAGAAACCTGCTTGAATAAAACCCCTTCCCCTTTGGGGCACAGGCACCTCTTGAATAGTACACTGAGACAAGAGGTCTCGAAGAACATCTGGGGAAAAAAGGAAGTTGTTCCTGAGGAGGCTGAGGAATGCCCATAAAAGGAAAATGGGATATCCACACTGTGAAATACCCCCTGATGAATTATTGACAACCCAAGAATCCTGGGTAATGTGAAGCCAAATAGGAAGAGAAAAAGAAAGTTGAAGATAAAGAGGAATGTAGCTGGAAACCGACAGATAGTCAGACAACACCTGGTTTGTCAGGAAAGGAAGGCTTCCAAATCCCTGCAGTTAAGTGGTCTTAGCAGGAGGAGCCCATTTACCACAATTTTTACCTTTAGCAGGAGGGCAGTTATTGCCTATGAACAAAGGTTGGCTTAGAAGGGTAGTTTCTCTGAAATTTAGGCACAGGAGAAACACACACATGTTTAAGCTCCTGTAAGGCCTTCCCCTTGCCCTGAAGAGATTTAAACCAGCAGCCACTTCCCAAACAAAAGTTTATTATCCAGAGGAGCATCCATCAACTTAGCCTTAATATCATCAGGTAAAGGTTGAAGCCTAAGCCAAGAATACCTCATTACTGAACCAAAAGCAGCAGCCCTAGAAGAGGCATCTGCTGCATCATAACTACATTGCATCGAATGACGAACTACTTGAGAGAAAGTCCCTAGCAAGGAAAGAGCCGAAGATATGCTCTGAGTCTGGAAGATCAGAAAAAAGCTGACAAGCCTGAGAAAGAAGAGCCAACACATACCTAAATATGTGGGTCTGATAATTAACTGCCCTGCTAGGGTAGGCAAAGTATAAACCATCTTACCCAGCATATCCATGATTCTGCTGTCCTAGTCAGAAGTCAGTAATTTAGACGAAGGAAGCAATTGAGATAGCTTATCAGAGGCTACAGACACCACAGAGGGGTTAGCAGCAGGGCATTTGAAGAAAAAGGAACAATCCTCAGGCACCCTATAAAACCTATCAGGCTTTGTGGGGGCAGGAGGCAGAGAATCAAGGCACTTTAGAGGCACTGGAAAAAACATCCAGTAAAGCAGGCACAACAGGAGGACTAGCTGCAGATTTAGGAGATTTCATCTGCAGTAACTCATATTACCTCTTATGGATATCAGAGATCTGAGCACAATCCCACTTAACAAAAATCCATCATCCTAGACATTGTGTCCACAAAGGAAACTTCCTCAGAAGGAGTATTGGGACCATTATATTCCTCTTCCTCTGACCCATAGTCCAAAGGAGAAGGAATCTGACTAGAATAAGTAAGGGATTCTTCATCAAAATCCAACTCTTAAAAGGCCCAGGGAACTGCATTCTTCTAAGTGGAGAAGAGGACCAAGGAGGAGCAAGAACAAAAACCCCTTGAGGAGGTCTTAATGACCGTGAAGCATTAAATAACCCCCTGAGTAAAGGCCTGCCACTCACTTTGTGGATCCCTAGGAGCAGAAGGAACATGTTAAGTTTTCAGTTTCTTTTTTAAGGGAGTATTAGACCTAGAAAACTTAGAAGGCTCTGACTCATGAAGGCATTCAACAATCGTAGTAGGAACTTCTTCCCTAATAAAAATCTGCAAAACGCCCTTGACTCATCAGAAACAATCAACCGTGGTTCCCCCTGAACTTCCGAAACAGATGCCTACAAAGCCTTGTCGGACATGCTGCCTGCCAGATCCTTGCCGGCCTCCAACCCAGACACTACAGAGAAATCCGACAACACTGTCAGGCAAACCTCTGGGTTTGTAACATCCTCGGGAGAAACACCCAGCAGAGGCTGGACAGTGGAAGATTCCGGTCATACCTTTTTCACTTTCCTTTCCCTGATGGCTGACCCTCGAGGCGGGAAGCTCTTTCCATTGTATCTTTAGCAAGAAGCTTAAGATGCTGGTTCTCAAGATACAATGAAATGGAAAAAAGCCTCCTGTAAAGAGTTTTTGGAATGAATGCCTATGGTCGTGAGAAACTCCTAGGCAAAAAAGGCACTTATCGTGGTGGTCTTTATGGGGAATCTGTCTCCCATATTGCCATTTACCCTTTCTAGATGACATTAACCCCAAACAGCACAAAAGTCAAGAAAAAGAACAAAACCACAACTGGGTACTTATCTGCAATGTTGAGGATTTCATCAAACAGGAATAATCACAAAAATGTAGTAAAATAGTAGAAAATGGATGTAGGCAAACAGACTAATAGTGTGAAACAGCGTTCGGACTGGCGGCAAATAAGTTCTAAGCATGGTACACCTGCAGAAAGCAACGGTAGGCTTTGGTAGACTGGCCGGACATTGGGTTTCCACGGCAGGGAATCCCATATGTAATGAATACTGTTGCAATGAATGTAAGGACATCAGATGCATCCCGACAGTTCAAGTTCCCGATAATGTTTTTCATTTCCACATGAACGATGCACATGCTTAAAACCATTCTTACAGACCAATAGTGGTTTTAGTTTTTACATTATAACAGCACAGTTATGATCTGAAATGTATACTTTTTAATTTATTTAATTTGTTAACAAGGATAGAGAACTTACCATAAGTGAAGTGATCAATTTCACTTTCAGCCGGGGAGCATGCAGGAATAAGTGTTGTTACACGTACATACAGAAAAGTTTCAGTGTCCTATGTGTAGGTAAAGCTTTGTACATATTTGCAAAACATAATATTGAAACTTGACACAAGTGTCCTCAACTGATCAGCCAAGAGGAACTCAAGTAATGGTTTAGGTATTGCTAATCTGCAAACACACGCACGCGCACACACCTTTGTTTTGCTTTCTGAGAAAAAAGGAATGTTTATATGCTAGTTGTGAACCAGATATTATGAGCTTTTAAGCTTTAGATTCTAATGTATGGAAAACCTGTGGTAGGTGTGCTGTGAAAACTACAAGTGATAGTTCTGGATGCATAAGGTATCTCTTTATTCTTTTGTGAAACACCAGAAAAGGAAATAGTTTTCATTTTCGGCTTCTGACACACAGTCTGTCCTACTAGAGTAAATCCGGTCTGATAGGGTGCTCCTGGCTAACTGTGAAGAAGGAAGAATGTGCTGCATTTACATTTTTTTAAGTAATTCCTTTTTTTCACGCAGACATCCCCAGAATATCCACTTTCTGCCTAAGTAAACCTCTGAGTGATTTGACTTTGAACAGGTGAAATTTTTTCAGCCAGTAGTTTTTTCGCTGCATAAATACACACGCAGACTCGTGCACACTGTCCCCAGCAAGTCAGGCCAGCAGTTTAATTGTGATCTGTTAATGTTCCCTCTATGGTTCATTAAGAATCTGTTCCTTGAATCTTTAACCAGGTGAAAGACTGGTTGATGCTTCAGCGTGACAAATCTTTAACAGAAACAAGTGTTTTCCAGGGGCAGTCCATAGTAGTGGTACAGACTGTACCAGCAGTGATTTCTTTCAGAAAAGAAGGGTGGGGTGCAGTATCAGGGAGTCTTAACTTAATTTGTTAGAACCTTGTTCACTTCACATTTGATAAGTTGAAAGGAATCCTAAAGTAAGAGCAATCCTCTTTAGGAATAACTACTGTCTGAATGGGTACACATTTGACTAAGATTATTTGACAGAAATTCTTCCTATAGTAAATGTATTTGTTTTTATATACATATAATATATACACACAAAACACACGCACATACATACTCAAGCACATACTTGGTCAGTGCCTCTGATAGACCAGGTTCCTGATTGTTCATCTGTAATTGCGACAGTTGCATTGCATTGCTTTTATACACAGAATTTTTTCACTCTAGAATGCCTGCACGTATTCTAGATTCTAAAAGAATAATCTCAGCTCCACTCCTTCCACACAGTCTGTCCCACTAGAGTAAGACTCGTCTGATAGGGTGCACCTCCCTAACTGTGAAGAAAGAAAAATGTGCTGCAAATGCATTTGTGGTCAGTTGAAAGAAATTCTTGTAGTAGTGCGATCTAACTCTTCATCATGTCCTATGTGATTGTTAACTGTGATTGGGGGCTAAAGCATTTCTGGAGCCAGTGTTCATTTTTTTAACATACAGACGGAACAACCCAATCCAGATAACTGCAGTTTGAACCACATTTACAAAAAAAGGTACACCCCATTTGCAGTGCAGTTTGCTGTGTAATTGGGGGGGGGGCTTTTGTTAACCAGTTTATTCTTCCTTTTTGAATGTCACCTTTGGGGTGAAAATGGTTGTTATATTGTATGCCACTAAGTAAACAGGTTCGGCTATGCTGTTGGCCCCACCTGTATTTAAGCCATCGGTAAGAAGTAGTATCAGTACTTGTGTAACAGCAACATCCCTAACATCATACTTTCTGCCCAGCCATGTGGAGCGTCCTCCCTCCAGTGGTAGGAGACTGTTGAATTTGATTTTAGAAAAAAAAATCTTCAACCACCTAAAAACTGCTGCTAGATGTAATTGCCACCTATCACCCCAAAACCCACTTCTTTACTATCCTTTTTCTTCCCTTTCGAAGCCAACACTGTCTCTTTAGGGGGCCAGCATAGTTAAAGATGTATTTTAGCACATAGGCAGGAAAGAGCCTTTAGCTCAGATTGGTTTCTCATTACATTAATACAGTATTAAGACGTTGATACTATTTGTTTGTGTATTATTATCTTAACATTGCACTTCTGTGTTTTTACCCTTTGTCTGTTCACATCTAAAATGTTTTATTTGCTTACCTACCTTATAAACAAATAACAAATAGCTGACCTATATGACTTCCCCTGCCAGTGTCAAGGGTAGTCAGGTAAGCAGTGTTGAAGTTTTTCAACTGCAAAGTGTTGTCACTGAAGCAGTGGTGGCTAGTAGGCCCTGACTGCTAATGTAGTTCTGTGTGAGTAATATACATATGTGTATTTCGCAGCATGCACAATTGACTCTCTTCCTATGAATTTTATATTGTTATTGCAGTAACCTAAAAATGTGCTTGGTTAACAAAATAAATTGCATCCTCTAGGGGTGAGCGAAGCACTGTGGTGGATGATTACACTTTGTACCACATGCAGTTTTGCACCGTATATATTGAATTGTGGTGAATCAGTAAATGATTAAAACGTGAAGGAAAAGTATAACCCCCCCCCCAAAAAAAAGTGTACTTTTTTTTTTTTTTGTCTTATTCTGGATGTTTTTGCAATGAATTCACTACAAAGTTCAAGTATGCTGTTGAACATTTTCTTTTTACATAACATTGTTGTCCCGGCATTACTTCTAAAACCTGTTTAAAAACGGGTATTGTTGGGTTTTATTATTGTTGGTATTATTGGTTACCTGCTAATTTGAAGCAAAACACTGATTTCTGTAGTGCATATATTCTCATGTGCCGTGAAGCTGAAAATGGTGCAGAAATGATACTGAATTTAATGATTGGCAGTTTATTTGCTTAGGTGATGTGTATTTCAGCCTGAATTGTAAAGCTTACAGTTAATAAAAGCATGTCATTACAAAAAGCATTTAGGTGATGTTACCTTTAAATGAACTAAACTGTATAATGTGCAAAGCAAATCTTTCACTGGTGGGGAAATGGTAAAATGACTTGGGTAGAATGATGTATTGCTGTTATTACAAAATAAATATATGTACATGAAATTTGTTTTTCTAAAGACAAAGCTAGTAGAGAAGCTGTCATTTATTTATTTAACATTTGTTAACCGGGAAAGTCCAATTTGGAACAAAGCCAGTTTTCAGCGGAAGCCTGGGGAGAAATACTCCAGATGCATGTCTTTCCAATGTGGGAGGAAACCCACACGAACACAGGGAGGACATTCAGACTCCACACAGAAGGCACCCCAGCTGAGAATCGAACCGGAGAACCTCTTGCTGTGAGGTGACAATGCTACCGCTGCACCACTGCGCTGTCCACAATTTGAAATTCAAAACCATGAAAAAAAAATTTTTTTTTCCAAAATTTGCAGTGTTTGGTAAGTCATGCAGATGGCATTTAAAATCTGTGCAGCTGAAAAATTTAGTGAGATCACACAGATTTGTTTGCCTTTCCTTCATGGGAAAGCTTCTTTATAGAAGTTAAGTAGGGCTGTAGTGAGAGGTGTGCAAAGCAGTACACATGTTGATGTAAGGTGCAGTAACACACTCTCAGCGGTATTTATGGTTTGTTTTGAGGCAGTGCAACACATTTCTTAATGATTTGATAAGGAGGCGAGTAAAATGATGTACAATGTTAAGACTGAGTCTATGAATACTAATTATAATTTTCTTCTGTTCAGGTACAGGAAGCTTAACAGCAGCTGTGGAAACTGCAGCTAATCGGAAAGCAACTGTCATTGGCAAACCCAGTCGGTTTATCTTTGACTGCATTGTCAGCAGGTTTGGAATTGAATCTTCCCGAACACTCATGATTGGGGACCGCCTTGAAGCAGACATCCTGTTTGGTACAAACTGTGGAATTGCAACTGTTCTGACACTTACTGGTGTGTCACAGCTGGAAGATGTGCAGGCCCACATGGAAAGCGATGATCCTGTCCATAAGGATCTTGTACCAAGTTATTATATAGACAGCATTGCTGATTTCATGCCAGAGGTGCAAGATTAGTGAAGAAGGCTTTTAAAAATCATTGTAGTTGCACAGTCTGTATGGTTAACTTTGGTGGGACACTGGGGCCCCTTTTGCTCTTTCCCTTTTCAGTGTTCCGTAACTTCTTTTGTAAAGGTTTATTATAAAGCTAGTTAGATCCTACTGTTGAGAAACTGCGTGTCCAAATTGAGTGCAATAGCTCTGTACATAATGAGTTTTGCGATTTGCAATCTCGTAACTTACGTATACGAGGCTGTACTGGAGCCAACCCCCTTATAAAATGGGGACTTCACTGCTGTCTGTGCATTTCAATGTGATGTCCGTGCAAGGAAGTTTGACAGTATTGAATATTGCTATATGCTTTTTGGTATAGTTTACATGACTTCTGCCTAAAAGGAGTTACTACTCAGTGTTATTATTTCAAGAAAGTAACTGCTTCGTGTGAAGTTTCTTTCTACGGGCATTGGATTGCAAACATTTCTGTGTTCAGCTATTAAGAGTACTACATTTGAGAAGCTGTGTACTGTTTCGTGTTTCTGAGCACCTCACTTCACTCCTGTATACTCATGATGTAGATATAAAAAAAAGGAAATAATTTTTGGCTGGAGCCACTGAAGTTCTCCATGTTCGATGTATTGCCAAAGGCTGGATGCTGAAGTGACAGAAGTTTGCCAACAAGTCCATGGGCCAAACGCATCACTGCTTATTTTAGTAATCAACATTCCATTGTCTGCTGTATGAATATAATATTGTACATTAATGGCATTTTATGCAAGATGATGTATTTACTGGCGGATTGCATTTGTGGTTCATGATGTAGGTTAGGCTTAGAAGGGAAAGTGCATACACATTTTTTCTCTTTCTTTCTTGTTTTCACTTTAGTATTTAACCGTTGATAGCACAGGTCCTGTATGTTTGCCTTGTTTCACTTGTTCCCAAGTCCTGATTACATTGCAGTAAAACAGTGCTATCTACTTGAAAGTACTGCTTTCATGGAATACCGTGGATACAGTCTTTATTGATTTAAAATATGCATGACATTGAAAGCAGCTACTATGGTAGCAATTAAGTGTCACAACTATTTGGAAGTATTCCTCAGTTTTCAGATTTACATGGTGCAAATAATTTTTGGGGAGGAGGATATGTTGAAGATATTTTCAAAACATGTTTGGGGGGCAGCAAATTTGATGGAGAGGCTGCTATCCTGCATTTGTAAAGTTTACTGTAGTAATAATTTATTGTGTGAAGTGGGTTAGGAGCTTATTGAGACTAATAATTCTGTTTTAGGACTTTTGGACTTTGTTTTTCTTTATAGTACTAATAGAATATGTTCTTTTTAAGTCATAAGTGCCAACTAGGGACCAGCATTCGCATTCTCATTCTCTGCTACAGCATGATGCTGTCACTTTAACTTCCTATTAGCCAGTAAGATGGGGATGTAAGGCACTGGGCCAAGACTGTATTAAAATATTTTAGGGGCTGAAAGCACTGTTGAAGTAGTTCTAGTGATGTCATCCTAGCACTCACTCAGGTATCGTAGCGTTGATGTCATGTGTGATGCTGTTTGCAGCAGTTATCTCTACTTTTTATTTGCTGCACAGAAAATGTCTTTCTGGAGGTTGTGGCTTTCTGAAGTAATTAATATTGCAGAGGTGGATAGGGAATAGCATGAAGAACTAGAATATGAAAAAAAAAAATAGAGTACAACTAGTTTTGCTGTCTGCATTGTCAGATGATAAAATGGCTAAAAGTCCACCTGCTGATGCAGCGACTGGTCTTTTACTCATTGTCTGTGGTAAGGGTGGATTAGTAAGCTTTGTTTAAGATTTGGTTAGGGTGGGAAGGCGTACATTTCCTATGGGTTCTTACATATCAGTAGTAAGAACTTGAGTTATCTGCAGCTGTGACTAATCATGTGATAGAGAGGGAAAGGCAGATTGTCAGTTGCATGGAGAAAGTGAGAAACGGTGAAAGTCTGACATAGTGAGTCAAGCTGTGTCTAAATAAGCTTGATTTTGATTCTGAAGATGTAATTGCATGGGTCTCCACCTTGTACAAACTTGGGTGGAAATGTGGCATGGATATCGGTTTGGCAGACCATCCTATACCCACTGATCATCAAATGCCTACCCCTTTTGATGCTCTGATGTAAGTGGATCTTGCTTTACCTTACCTTATTGGGGAAGAAGGATTTTAACTTGTAAGGATGGAAGTTATACACTGGAGACTCTGGCCTTAAACATCAGTGTCTGTACTGCTTGGAGTCGTGATTGTGTAAGGTGCAAACATGTACGAGCACAGCATTAAACGTACAAAAATACTCCAGTTTGCAGTTGAGCATCTCTTGCAAGAGTTGCAAGATTCAGAAGACCTTACTAAACTGTTGGTTAAAATGCGTGTCTGCATTTCAGTGTGACTGAATTGAAGTGCAGTTAAAAATGAGTTGTAGAATGTGTTAACTATTAAACTGCTTAAGTTCCTGCAGGTAGTGCGGTATTTTTGCATTATCAGCAATTGAGCAGTATTGAAGTGGCCTTAATCGGGCAGCTAAATGCACTTCATAATACAACACTGTAATATGTGAATACAATAGTTTACACAGGTCTCTATGTGTTGGGAGTAATAAATATAGGCTTTTCCTACTTTTCCTCTTGGCTTGCTGTTGAGCTGTGCCCTCAGAGCTACCACTTAATTTGGTGTGCTACATGTAAAACATCTCTAACCATTTTCTGTGTTTGGAATACATCTGGAAATAGAAACCCAGTGGTATGAGCAAAGATGATTTGGATCATTTACAGATGGCTCTGTGTGTGAGATAGACCAATTACCTGGACAGTATTTCATCAGATTGTTGCATCTCCTTAAGAGGGAAGGACAGCATATAAGAAATATATTGCAAGTCGGTCTGAGCTTCTTAACAGCTGAAGGGTAAAGACTGTTTCAATCTGATCTGGAATGCCTTTTTAGAAGGACATTTCAGGGCTCTCTCCTGGTGGTGGGACAGCTTGGCGCACAGAATTTTCCCAAGTTGCTAGCCATCATGTTCTGCTTCCCTCCCTTAACTGTACTGTATTGAGAAAAACATTCCTACTGTCAGGATACACCATGTGAAGCTTACGCCACAGTGAAGATATGTTGGAAAATCTAGATTTTGAAGAAGGGTGTTGCTGTATCATCACTACCAGCCAGTTTCTGGTTTGGGGAAGTTTTTAAGTGATGCAGGAGATGTTGCCCATGGGATGCTCTTTCCTCACTACAGAAGAAACTTCAGCTGGTTTGCCAAATTCTAGAATAGCTGTCCTTGGTTAACTTGTGGTGGATACTTTCAGAGGCTTGATCAAGCAAAGTATGGAACATCCTGGCACCATATATTGCACATAGATTTTTTTTTCATCCATCCAGGGCGTGGTCAGTTTAGCATAAACATCCAAGCTTGACTAGACAGATATTCACAGAGGCTTTAAGAAGGACCAGGACAGCAAGTGTAAAACAGTCTCAAAAATGTGGACGCTACAAAAGAAAACTTGGCTCTGTGATTGTATGTGTCATGCGGTGCTTTGGACAGTGAATATTTCCACCATTGCCATTTGTCAACACTCCTTGTTTCGTCTGCCTCTCTTTGCCAAGGATGTCAAGGCAGCCTTTATGAATTTTTTTCCTCTGGGTATTCTAGCACTGTGAAATGGACATGGACAACAACTTGAAGGCAGTGAGGTGAAGCAGGATATAATGCAATTCTAAGGCAAGAAAAGAGAAAAAGTAGACCATTTCAGTTGAGCAAATGCAATTTTATCCTTCACAACTAAAGATTACAAGGTCATAAAGGAGCTGGCAGACACCTTGAACTTGCATGGTCCACAGCAAAAGAAGCAATATGGCCAACTGTCTAAGCCTGTGGTTAATGGCAACAAGTTTAAGTTCCAAGGTCCTTGGTAGTGTGGGAGTCATAGAGGGAGATTCTTTCAGAGTGGAGAGCAACACTACTGACTGTCACTACTTTCACTTTTTTTCCTGTGGAGGTCAAAGTGAGATTATTTCTACACATACTGATTTGCCAAAACATCATCATGGATATGTGGATCAGGCTAGCAAGAGGCTGTCCGTTTGAGTTCCTCTTTCCCTACTCATACACTAAACACTCCTTTGTACAGGAAGCCAATGGAAAGAAAGGAAGTAAGTGCTAATGGTCTTCCAGAAGACAAACAACTTGACCATCCCCAGAGTTCCAGCAAGATGCAAGAGTAACTCTTGCTTAATTTCAACCAAAGAAGGTAGGATATAGGCCCATTCTGGATTTTAAAGGTACATCAATTCAATCAGAAATGTCTCCTACCTGGAGAACTTCCTGGCAGTTAGCTCAGAGTTTTAGGCCTCTAAGCTATTAATGAGTTATTTCCTGTGACCAAGGATACAGGGTTTGATTCTGTAAATCTTCATTTGATTACTGTGACTTTGAGCAAGTCCTTTAACCGTATAATGCTCACCGGCCACTTCTGAAAACTGACATATTATTTAGTGGGATTACCCAGTTAACAAACAGATAAAAATAACAATTAAAATTAAAAAAAAAAAAGACTGGCTTGCAATAACAAGTAGCTTACATGTTCTGATCCAAGATGGGAAGTCCAGTCTCTAATTAACGCAGTCAGTAAAGCTGAACTGAGACTATTTCCCAGCTGCTTGAGTTTAGAGGCAGTATGTTGGATACATGTTGTTAGAATTGCTGGTGGGCTTTCAGTGCTCTTTCTTTGGTTGATATCAGATGGGACAGTACCAGCAACACCCTTCCTTCAGACTCTGGGCTTCATGGCAGCCCTCATGCAGATGACTGCCTTTGTTAGGCCTCTGTTGATAATTGTGTAAGTAGGTTATTAGAGAGTAGTTATGGATCACTTCAGTAAATCTCCAAAACTTGCAGGGAACTGTTGTGGTATTAACCCCATGTACACATCTATATGGCAAATCCTCTTTGGACTTGCATCTGTAGGAAGCAGCAGTAACAGATGCAGCTTCTGGAAGTTGTCTAACCTATTTCAGGAAATGTGTAGTTCAAGGTTAGTCATCACAAGAAGACTCAAAGCTGCCTAAAAAATGTGCTGGGTAGAGGATGGTCTTCCTGGTGCCAATGGATATCAAGATAAATGTTTCAGTCTGAGTGGGCGGTATATCTGTAGCATGATATTGATGACTAAGGAGGGGATCCACTTGTACCTGTTGTGCTGGCAGGTGATATGTGCTAACACTGGACGTTGGAAAATGGGTTGGGCTTTGTAGCATTGCATGTTCCAGGGGAAACTGAACTACGTGAAGGACACAGTGGACAGAAGTCCTCTAGCTCCCAATGAATAAGCTGTCTTGCTCACCTTCATTAATTGGGGTCTTTCAATGCGCATCTTCCTTTGCCTTTAAATGCCAGAACATCTGATGAGTGATCTGACATCATTTGAGGTATCTGTGGTCAACCAGAAGTTTGTATCTCATTCAGCTTGTTCCTTTTTTTTCCACAACTGTTAGTCAAGGTGTAGTTGCAGAAGCTGAATTGGAGTCTAATTTTCCTTTTTGACCAAGACAGTCTTTGCTTCCCATTCGTCTGGATATATTTTTTGGTACTTTTTGTTATCGGGGCAGCAGGTATAATGAGCAGTTGCAATGTTAGCACGTGGTGGAAATGATAACACTGCTGCCACTGATGTATATATGAAATCATCCCCTTAACAAAGCACACCAGTCTGGTTTCTCTTATTTGTGATAACCCACCTCTCAATACCCTCAATAAAGAATGTCTCCAGTTTTTAAGCTAGAGGTGCTCCGTTTGTTATGCATGAAAGGTTAACTGCCACACAAATGTAAATGCACCACAAACAAGCTATCCGGGAGCTGTACCTCTCAACCTCTTTGCTCCAGACATCTGGACAAAGCCGGAAATAATGAGGTGAGAAAAGCCCAGAAGTACCAACAAATGTAAAATTATTCTTATAAGCTTAGTAAGTTGATCACAAATTTTGTATTACCATGACTGTTGTAAACAGTGTAAAGTGTGACATTCACACCTTACATTGATTTTCCAAGTTCAGCACTCAGTGATCTGACACAAAGCCAAACATTCATGAGAAGTAGCCAAACGTTATGAGGCAGAAATCAGGAAATTCCGTGAAAATCTAGACAATCACAAGTTAGGACTCAGAATATTCGGCCTACATTGCACAAAACAAAAATGAAACTGTTTTCACTCCTGTATGTTTTACAGTAATCTCTCCACACATGAATCCCAGCCCGGAGCGACTACACACACACTATACAGCCACCAACTCAACACTGACAGATATGCTTTTATTTTAATAAATAATAAATACATTTATTATATCACTTTAAGGATCATTGTGACCGCATACTAACATTGCAACTGCTCATTATACCTGTTGCCCTGATAACGGAAATGTACCTTTTTTTCTGTCCTTTTCTTCTCAGTGGCTTTGGTCTGGTTCATTGGTCTGGGTTACTACACTCTCTTTTTAATATGTTCAGACTGATAGCTTTGATACTTTTATTCTGATAACTGCACATTTTGTTGCTTTTTCAGGTATAAGAGTCTCCATCCTTTGTGATAGTCAAACTTTTTATGTGCAAAAAAGGTATTCCTGTAAGTGGAAATATTTTTTTTCAGCCTGAGCACTCCGGCACCGTTTGGATTTTCTTATGTCTTGGTCCTAGACAGTTTAACAGATATGTATGGTATGTTTGGTGACTATAGCCAGTTTTAATACTGAGTAAAATAGAGCTTCCTTTGCTTAAAGGCTGTTAAAAATTTTTAGAAATGTATGTATGTTAAGATTTCCATTAAGAACTTCTGCCCCATCCCAGGATAGTTTTTTAAGTTTACTTTACCCTTTTTGAAGTATATAGAGATTACAGTCTTTGTCCTGAAAGAGGCTGTGAATTTCAGAGTGCAGGTCTTTATATCTAACAGTTCATCTTTTCTTCCTGAGATAAAGTAAAGTTGTAATTTTATTTATTTACCGGTTGTCTTCTGAACATTTTCTAATTATAAAGATTTTTTTTTCATAAAATGGGTGTGCGTCAACAAGAAAAGCATTGTACTAGGAACATGTTCAGAGAACATCATCTCTTTTTCACGTTTTGTTGTCGAAGATCAGTAGGGTAGGGAGTCCACAAGCAGTGTTTAAGTGGCTGTATAACTGGACTATCACTTGTAATGACAAGTACATTAAGACTGTGCACTTGGCATAAAAAAAGGTTGAGAAGTGAGTGTGGCATAGTACTCAAGATTTATGCCTCATAACTGTTGGGTTCAGAGTTCAGGGTTCAGTCCTAATGTCAGTTTATTGTCTGTGTAGTTTGCATGCTCTTCTTTTGTTTGTTTGGGTTTTCTTCAGATGATCTTGTTTGTACTGTCTTCCTGAAATGGTAATGGTTGGCTGCTCTATCTTGCAAAGGGTCTGTGGTATCCAGTTCTGTTACTGTGTTTAACAGATAAATTAATTTCAAGTAAAATCCTTTTTTCCAAAGTTATAAAAGGTTGTTCATGTAGCACAATGACAGCTTTTGTTGCATTGCTTTTTATAATAGCACTTTGGCATCTATGTGTTAACCATTTGGCCCTTCCCATGTACATAAGCAAAACGTTACAGATTGGATGTTTGATTATGCCATACTTCAGAGCTATAGTGATGAGAGGTATATTCCCATGATTTCTGTGTCAAGCAGGGTTGTTCTGCAACTTTACATGACCTGCTGCCAGAACAATCAAAATAAGTATAGAATTTTTGTGGCCCTTTTTGGGTCTTCTGAACCTTCTTGTTACCCCTGACTTGCTGTGACTCTTGGTCAGGGCTGGTCAGATCAGGGCTTACTGTTGCAAGGTCATATTGCTGCTATGGCAGGTTTTCTGCTTTAAGACCTATTTCTTGCACCTTCACAAACTTGTGCTGTCAAAAGAGGTGGATTACAGTGTGCTTGTGGCATATCATCCACACACCTGTGAGCAACTCTGGTAACCCCCCCCCCCCACCACAGATGAGACTGTCATTGCATCCCTGGCCTCTACTAGTGTCCGCTATGAAGGTGTACCCCCCCCCCCAAAATCCCCAAATGAACACACCCTCCCTTACCTGTATCATCAAGCACCCAAGCTGTTAATACAACTTGAGTCTACTAGGCCATAGTCAGGGCTTTACTTTATCCCTGTACACAACTGGCAAGTGGATAGTTTTTGTGGTGCTTGCAGTAATGCAGGATCTTTGCGAAGATACTCTGGTTGACAGACACATCGTGTCTGCTGTCTTCCAAGTGTTTGAGGCCTCTCTTGTCTTCCCTCTCAGAGGATCTGTATCACTCTGCATTTTGAGGGTTTTTTCCCCTTTCAGAATAGATTAACTTTTTGTAACTGTAACCATTGTCTAGGTTCCCAAGTAGTTCTTCTAAGACCCTGTTTGCCCCAGTAGGTTAACTACCAGCAGTTTTCTTGTAACCAGCAACAGGTAAGTGATTTCTGTCAGTGACATTCATGGCATTGGCAGAAAGGCAGAGCTTTCTCCTTTGAAGAGACTACCAGTTAGTCCTGACTTCTCACCCAACAATTTCCATGTCAAGTAGATGATTGGAGGGGCTGGACCCTTTCTTCACAGGGAAACCTGGCTTGTTCTCAGATTAGACCACTGTATATTGAAAGGTAGTTTTTCCTGCTATGCAGTTGTGTTCCCCACTGATCATTCCATCTACACTGATCATTCCATCTACACAAGTCGTGATCACAAGTTGTGTTCCACACTCACCATTTCACCTGGACACCTCTTGATTGCAACTTGTTCCTCACCAGTCATTTCACTTGAACACTACTAGATTACAGCTTGTGTTCCCCAATGGTCATTTCAGTTGGACACCTCTTGAGCACAGCTTGTGTTCCCCTCCAGTCATTTCATTTAACATCTGTAAATCTCACCGTCCAAAGGCAGAGGCCCTTTGCAACATCCTGAAAAGTCATCCAGCCTGTCTCTCCATACCACTGGTTCAAAAGATACTATACCAGACTTATATTAGTAACCAGAATGACTGGATACATACAGCTCATCCTGAATCTCTGTGGTGTCGAACTAGTTGTCTGATAGTCAACTGTTCTCCAGAGGGTCTCAACTGAAGGTTGTTTTGCATCTTATGTTCAGAGGGGAGTGGATTTTCCATTTTGACTTTCAGGATGTAGATCCTTGTATTAAAAGCAGGCAGGAACTCCCAAGTGTTCCTACATTTCGGCAATAGCTGAGACCATGTCAGCTTGCCTTTCTCCCAACACCAAGAAAGTTTACAGAGTATATGATCATGATGGTTTGCTTAAGAGTACTCAGCATTTGGGTTTTTCAGTACCTAGATGATTAGCTGTTCAAAACAGCATCAGAACTGGAGGAAATGCTGTAGGCCAGAGACTAGGCAGCAGAGAGATTGGAAAAAAATAGAATTGTGGTCACTGATCCAAAAATCACACCTTAGAGCAATCGCCAAACATTATATGTTGCCGATTGTATACAGGCCTGGTAAAGGCCTCTCTCTACAGATTACAGAACATTTTAGTAGACAGTAAGCCTATTATGCCATGCAGCTGAAGCTGTACGTGATGTACCTTCTGCCTGCTTATATGAGACCCTACAGTGGACTTTGAAATCTCAGTGGTCCCATGAGTGTAGCTCCCTGGAAAGCTTCACCTTTTACCTTAGTCTCCATATTCTGATGAACTAGTCTCTGAAGATTCATTTTGGGGATTTCTCTTCTGGCAGTCTTCCTTTCTAGACGAGGGAGACGATCAAAGATCTCATTTGCTGCATGACTTATGATTTGTTGTGTGAGATAATGGCATTATCCTTTGGTTGAAAATGATGATGTTAAGACTAAGCCTTCAGCAGCTTGCCATTTTTTATGCCAGAGATCGTAGGATGTACAAGGCAAGTTAGACCAGAGGCCATGTGCACCTTGCCAGTGCCCACCCTCAGGCTGTACTTCCTTTTGCAAGGAAGGTGATGCTTTTGAGTCCTGCTGTAAATTTAAGGGCATTCATCTAACTGTCCAAGCTACGTTTGAAGAATGGGAGTCACATTGCTTGACATGCCAGGAGAATGTTAATCCCAGAGCATGGAGAGGCACTGGATGATGGTGAACCTGTCTGTCCACGTAGTTTTATTTATTTCTTGATGAAGGTTTAGATTTCTTTTTTTTGTGTTGTCAGCACAGTTTAACTTGTTGAAGAAAAGGAGGTTAAGATTAACTGGATCTCTAAGGAGACTGTTAACTAGGCCCAGGTTTCCCACAGCAGCCTGTAGTACACTTGAGTACAAGGATAAGGACTCCAATCTCTTCTGGAAGCTAAGGGTTTTGAGACTCATAATCCTTTTTGTTTGGAAACTCTTTTTTTTTTTTTTTCAAGTGTTAGTCTAGCCAAGGACATGGTGAAGGGTTTATTATATTCAACAGTAGGGGAGAATACAGAGGGACAATGACTTCCTTAGTTTCAGAAGAGATGTTATTGTCAGTTAGTTGCAAAATGTAGAAGGATGTCCTGGCTACAGTCACACATGATGATCAAGGAGTAGGAGGTAAGGAACCATGTCTTGCTTTATATAGAAAGTATAGTATGTCTGTGTTGTAGTATACTGACAACTTGGGGGTATGGACCCTGCAGAGAGGCTGTGTATGTTGGGAAATATGTGCTTAGTCTTGTTTTTTCTCAGTCATCATTGTGCATCCAAGGAGGTGACAGTTCTTTGACAGACCACCTCAGTAGGATTTCTTTTTTTTTTTGTCCTCAGAAACATCACTGGCACCCAAGATTGCTCTGCATATCTTTTGTATCTGCTTTATCAGAGCTCTGTGCATCTCACATAGTTGCAGGGTTCTTCTTCCTTCACCCCATTGTCAAACCAGGAATGCCTTTGCTTACTTGTGGGCAGATGGATTCCTTAATGCTTACTCATTATTTCACATCTTCTGACCAGGTTTTGGTTTGTCTCAGTCCATTTGACTGTTCTGCTGTGTGTTGGCCTTATCAGTGTCAGTTTTCATCTCTTTTGAAGCAACTTGTGAGTCTTCATTTGTAAGTTATCTGAAGTAGTAGAAGTATGTTGTAGGCCTCAGGAACACCTTGTCCAACCATGAAAACTCCCAACATAAAAACTTGGCTTCTTCATTTCCTGCAGTAGATTATGATGAAAGCTGCCACAAGTTGGTAGAATTTTTATGATTTGCTTGTAAACCCATCCGGTTAAAATTGCTTCACGTTAAACAAATCAACTATTGTGCTGTTGCTATAGGTTGAATTATGCAAGCCCATTTTTACTTAAATCATCAGGTACCTTTACTGCCTGCTATCTAGTTAAAAGTGCAAATGTGAGATTTAGTAGCAGATTAATGAGTCAGTGATGCATTCCTAAGTTGTGTGTTTAGTTAAATGGCTGGCTTATAATGCCATTGCCCCTCTTTACTGTTTGGTAAAACTTGGCTATCATTAATGCTGACTCATACAAACTGTTTTTACATTTGATTTGCTGTTTAAACAAATGTAGATATTAGAAAACATAATCTCGAAGTTCTTTTAGTAGTGGATAGTTGGATTTCCTGTCCTAACCATCAGCCTGTGACATTTCTGGATTTTCTTTGGTTTGCCACACTGGGATGCTTGTGCCTCCACACATTGTATATTATGAGGTAATGTGCCAGTCTTGGGAGCATGCTCAGCCTTTTTATTATCTAAGTGTTTCTGCTGCTCTTATAATGTGGATCATGGCCCTAATGTTTGTTCTAGGAAAGTTCCCACATTTCTTGAAGTGACAGACCCTTCAAGGTTATGTGATCATACAGAAACGGCCCGGAACTGCATCATTACTGACTTTAGTGCATGGGAAAGAAGTACAATGTGAAGAATGGCTGAAGGTACCAGCACTTCAACCCAGCCATTGTAGAAGATGCAGAAATAGGTTTGCATCTATTTGTTGAAGATGACTGCTATGGAGGGTGGATGTTGCAAATTCTGGCAGAAGAACAGTCTTTTGTATAATTTCAGGCTGGTGCTGGACTGACAGGAAATGGCAAAGGAATCGGAGACCAGACATTAATCCAAACCTCCTGCTGAAGAGCATGCTAGTAATGTGGCCATGTTTACCTTGAGTAGTGAAGGGTTCAGCTGATGACAAAATGAGTATGGATGACACACCCTAACATCCATACCAGATGTACAACTTATGGTGCCTGTACTGACTCTCCTTTCAAACTTCCAAAGCATGACCATGATTAGCCACCTCATGTGGAGTGATCCTTTGAGTCTGATAGTGAAGTCTCAGTTATTGCAGTTTGGATTGAGGAGGTTATTCCGTTAACATCTCCTTACGTATGTGAGAAATGTTGGCTAAGGCTGAGGAGATTCCTGTAGACTATTCTTTCTCATTTTGACCTGAGGAATAGCCCAAATACAGTTGCATTTGTTGTGCATCTTGTAGCACTTTTCATGGGTGCAGGAGTGTTATGGAGCATGATTTAATTCTAGACCCTTGTGCCTACCAGCATGGCAGGTTTAGTACTGATTATGACATGGCAGTGTAGTAGAAGTTCAATTCCAAGAGGCTGCCATCTTGGCAACCCATCTTCTTGGAGTCTTGGATTCTAAGCAGTAGTAATGGATGACTGTTTCTCAGAATTAGTCCTAAAATCACCTGTGCAGAGATTTTGGAATAGGCCATAATGTCAGTTCCACAGCTGAGCTTGTTATTCCTTTGGAGAACAAGAAAAGGTTTGCTCTTTTGATTTCTTCTCCAAAGGATACAGAATATTCTGTCTCATCTTGGGCCTCAACAGTTTCAGCGAGCACATTCAGTACATGAAATTCCAGATGATGATTGTCCTGGGGTTCATAACTCTGCTATAGCAGGAATTGTTTGGATGAATATATTGGACATAGTCAACACCTTTTAACACATCTCTTTGAGGTCTGCTTAACAGTTTCCTGGGATTTCATCTAGGTGGGCATCACTTTCAGTACACTACTGCTATCTGGTCTATGCTCTCTGCCTAGATTGTTTAGAAAGTTACTGGCCATAGTGATGGAACCTTTGCAGTAGAAATAACTTGTGTATGTGTGCCCCTTGGATAACTGCCTTTTTGGCTTTGTTATGCATGCCCATCAGGGGTGAATGGTCTCAGTATACTGTGTGACGTCTATTGTGAACCAAAAAAGGATAGCCTTCTGTGGGGCACAATTGTGTACTGTATTGTTGGATGTCCCCGGCCAAGGAGAAGGTCCAGGAAATCAAGGTCTTGGTGGCTTTAGAAGGTCCAGGCTTAGACATTTCTGTATCTTTTGGGCTGTATGGTGTCCATAACTTTCATAGTTCCATTCATATGCTTACAGATGCAGGTTTTCCACTGTACTTTGGGATGGGATGATATTGACAGTAATTCTGTTACTCCTTCATGTTCTTTTATTGTGTCAGATCCTTGTCAGTGGGCTGTGAAGTGGTAGGCAGTATCTGACAGCTAAATGTGGGCCTTTCATTCGTACAACAAATGCTTTTCTAGTTATTTGTAAATTGTTTATGAGACATGGACTTTCCTTAGGAGCATGGAGTCTGCTTTAAACTAGTTTCAACTCCAGGCGGTATTCCTGGCAGTGAAGGCTCAGGAGGGGTTGTTGAGACCACAGTCCCTCCTCATTAAATTGGACAAACCGAAATAGACATACAGGATCACACATTTAGCCCCCCCCCCAACAGAGAAGTGAATCAAAACTTGCAGTAGTCCCTAGAAAGGGATGCCATTCTGATTGTGGTTTACATGTGTTGGGGAGTGAAAGCACCGGCTGATATTTTGAGTCACTACTCCTACCCTCTTCTGGAACTTTGGAAGAGATTGCTGTTTGCATAAGATCTTTTAGGACTGGAGGCAACCCAGTAATTGGCCTGGCCCTTATATGGCATAATGTGGTTCTCTGGTTTACGTGGTTCAGCAGAGCAAAGTTGATTTGAAGGTGGACACGCATCCTTTCCTGTTGCAGGAAAGATTGTTATAGTTTTCCTCTATCCCTGTTAATTCATGCATTTTTTTTAAACAAACTTCAGAGAAGACCAAAATGCATCCTCATTTCCCATGGTGTCTGAGATTAGGTTTTCTGGCTTTGCAGAAGACTATCCCAGTACAACCCATGGAAGTCCCCCTTAGTTTATGTGACAATGAGCTTCACTTCAGGGTCTGGTTTATTTAGATACTCTTACCACTGAAACTCGCTATTGTATATTATTGAGGCAATCAGGCAGCCTTCTTGCTTTACTAAGTGGAAGTGGCTCTCTGTGTTGATGGGATAGTTGCCACTGCCACCTTATTGGTTAGTTTGCAGGTATCTTGATTTGCCTCAGATGCCTGTATCACTTAGACCTCATGTATTCAGTGGCAGGATACATGTTTCTGTCTGTGTATGCCATGGCTTTCTTTATAGTAGATGTGGGCTGGCATGACATGGTTAAGCAGCTCTTAAAGAGGTTCTACATTCTGTCCACCTTTGACATACCCTCCTTCTTCTTGAGTCTTAAACTTTCTATTTAAACTATCTTGTTTGCCAGCCCTGCAAAGTTTTAAAGATACTTTTCTTTGTGGCCAGCACTTTGGCTCACATACCTTTAAGGTGCATGCCCTTGCTGTAGTATGAAAGACAGTGGTCTTTCATAAGGGTAAGGACCAACTGCAGAGTCTCCTGATAGGACTACTTTAAGAACATATCTGAAAATACTATCATCACTCTGCTTCCGTTGCAGAGGCAGAATGCATGGGGCAGAGAAATAGGTATGCATATAGTGGGTGTGTAACATAATTTCCTGATGAGAGAGTGTAAGAGTTCAGGAAAGCAGACCCTTTTGTTTGTCTCTCTTGCTTTATGTAGGACGGGAGGCTTACAGTGGGTAAGATAAACTGTTTGTTTCTTAGTGGATGATTGCATTGTCTTTTGTTTGCAGGTGTAGTGAGCCACCGATTGGAAGATGCTCATGTCAAGACCATTCCACTGCAGTTATGGCTGCCTTCAGTGCAGTGTCCCCATTCTGAGTATTCATGTAGTGTCAGCATTGATGTTTGGTTCACATCTTCACCAGGTGTCATTGCTTAGACCTTGATTCCAGGATTTAAGTGCCCATTAATAGCTTGCTGCTTCATGACTCTGCCTTCTGAGCTCTTGCCCTTCTGGCCTTGTTTCAACTTTCCAGGAAGGTACAAGTTTTATAGCTTGTGATTCTTCCCAGGGTTTTCTTACGGTCTGTCACCCCCCCACTATCTTGATGACCTCTCCATTATTTTAAGTTGGGAAGTATATCATCTTCTACTTTCAGATTATTTCTCTTTTTCGCTTATTTGCAGAGTGCACATTTATTTGCAGAGTGCACGTTTGGATCTGGAAGTGAAGAGGTCAGCCTCGCCCTCCTATGCTGAAGCATAACATTAAAGTGTGTGCCAGCTATATGAGTGCAGATCTTTTAATGTGGGCACTACAGAAAATTCTGAATGTGGGCACTAGCAAGTTCTGAACCAAGTTGAGCTGGGATATTGGAAGAGGAAACTATATATTTGGTGGCAAGTTGATTTATTTAAAAAGTCATACATAACATGAAAGATTTTAGGGCTAACGTTCATTATATTGCTTGAACATTGTTGCAAGTTTTTGCTAGTTTTAAATAATCTAATAGCTCTGTAGTAGTTAATTTTATGGTTGCACATCAAAGGTTTTAGTAGGCTATACTTCTGTGTTTGTGCATCATTAACTATTAATGTTGATCTGATTTAGCAGGAAGTGTTTTGTTTATCGTAGCATTAACTGTGTCTAAAAGAGTTTTAATTTTGTGTTCATATTGCACGATTAATCCTGATTAATAGGGTTAGTTGGAGTTAACCAGTGGCTTGCATTTGGTTAGCTGGTACAATGACATGTACACTGCGTGTCAGAATGCCCACTTTGCCATCAGTACAGGCGTTAAGGCTTATGTAAATGAGCATGAGGCATGTTTGAAATGCCCTCATTGCTTTCATGAGTGCTTGCAGTGATCTACATCATAGCTTTGCCTAATGCACTCTACCCACTTCCTCAGAAAAAGTGCAGCTCAGGACGTCTTAGATGAACAGGGTATATTTTTAATGCGACTTTATTCAGTAGTTAGTGTGTTAGAGCACTAAGCTGACATGCAGTTTTGTTCTGCTCACTGTTGTTTGAAAAGCAATAGATCACTGAGTAACAGTCTAACTTTTGATCTCTGCAAAATACTAGCTGTTGACCCATTTACACACACACACTTTTGGTTAGACAATGAGATTGAACTGCTGACGGTGTTAGCTTGAATTCACACAGGTGCTTTCAATTCAGCATGCTGTTACTGAAGTCCAGGTACTATATATTGTAGATCTTCTGTTGCTTATTTAGAAATTTTGAGTGCCCATTTACAGTGAGCTGTCATAATTTGGAGTTTGAGCATCTCTTTTGGGATCATTAGGCTAAAGTCGTATTGTTTTGCAGCTAGTGGGATAACTGCTTTTACATAGACGTCTATCGCAAGGGTGAGTGAATGAATTATACCTGACATTGTGTTTGCCGGCAGAGACTTTAACTGCTTTCTTCTGATTTTATCAAATTTTAGAGCTTGTAATTTGCACTTGTGCATTTCCACATCAAAAATATGGACCTGTTTTTAAACGGGGGAATGTTGTTAGTCTCCCTGAGTGTTCAGTTTAAGAAGCATTTTGGCTGAGAATGAGCACTAGACTAGCATTTTTTTTTCTACCATATAGAAACCCTTATTTGCCTTTTCTTAATCAGTACCTTGTACATTATTTATGCTTTGGGAGTTTCCAAGGCAATGTAGTCTAGAAGCCGACATGAAACTTGTACTTGATGTCCTGTTTGTTGTGCTCAGAAAGTACACAACGTGGGGAGTCATGGATGAGGAACAACATAGTGAAGGATGTAGTTTGCCATATGCACATGTTTAAGGTGCTGCCTACAGTTCTAAGTCGTAATAGACCATAGCATCCTTGCATTTGCAGAAGACAGTAGTTTTGGCATAATGGTTAAAGGCCTCACCTCATGTACAGAAGATGCAGAGTTTGATTCTGATGTTGGGTTATTGGCTAGGCTTTAAAATGTCCCTTCAGGGCATTTAGCCTAGCATTCATCTGTGAACATTCATAAAATGCAAAATCTGGGTTATAAATAATCCTTGGGGGGGCTGACATTGTCTATGAGAAATGTTTATGCCAGCCTACTGGTGCATAGATAAATAAGTACCTTGATTTATAAATTTGTATTGTTATTTGCATTAAGAGAAAATAGCTGAGCAGTCTGTTTCCATCCTTTTAACAGATGGTGAGTGCTGGTGACACTCTACTTTCTGCTTTGTTTCTGACAGTGAGATGATCTCCAAATTTCTTGTAGATAATATTATCCATATAACTGTGTGTAATGCACCTTTTTGTGTGCTGGCTCTCTAAATTCTCTCTCCAGTCTTTGGAAGGATCTGCTTGCCCTAGTGATGAGGTGAGTCTCTAGCAGGCCTAGTTAACATCACAATAGTGATTATTGAAAAGGTATCCTTAAGAAACAGCCTTTGTATGGAAATGACATTGAAGAATCTTACTTTGAGACTGTTAAACCTTTTCCTCTACTTAACAGTAGTACTGACTTATTTGTTCATTTCATAGTTTTTAGGCATCTTGTAGTCTGTCCGTAATGCTTCATTTTTAATTTGACATCCCAATAATGTTAGTACTACATGTTGTCGGTTACTTAACCATTCACGTTGCATACACGCCGCCCTACTTTGTTTGCACGTTAAAGATCTAGGTGGCACTGACCTGGTTTATTTGTCAAAACTGCTTGAAGTAAAAAAAAAATATTAATTGTGTTTGTAATCATGTTTGAATATTAATACTAATGCAGCTGTACAGTTTGGTTTAAGTGCCTGGATGTCAGACTGCTTTGTCCTTCGTACTTCTGATAAAACATACTTCTGTAACTTTACATAACAGTAGAAATAATTGCAGTGTGCACAGCCTTTTATTTGACCTTTGTTGAAGCCTATTAATAATCTCAGTAAATGAAATGTGTCCAGCCAGCTCTTTTGTTTTTTTTTTTTTTTTTTTCAGAATGCATCCCTTGCATGTTACCACAGTGCAGTAAAGCTGTCTCATGAGAGCAATACTAACCTTTCAGAAACTGACTTAAGTAAGCATTCAGTAGCCAAGTAGTGGTCGGGTAAGCCTTTCTGCTACGGATCTCTGAGGGATATCTTGGAGCACTTAATATTTCTTTTAATACACTAGATGACCAGTGAAAATGTCTGCTGTAGTAGGGAAGCTTTGCACTCACCAATTCTAAGTGACTGCCTGATTTCAACCCATTATTGATGTAGAAATAAGCTAATGAAATGCAAATTTTTATGATTTGCTTTCTGTTTTGTGAATGTCGTGATTTAGTCTGTCTGCTGACTACTTCAGACTACTCAGTCTTAAAACTGCACTGACTAATAGTTTGGACATTTTGCAGAGCCCTACATAAGCAGTCTGTAATGAACTAGCCTTTGGGTTTCAGTCATGCAGTATATTTAGTTTGTTTGCTGTGCAGGTTTTCAAAATCTTGGTTGAAGGGGAAAATTGAAAGTTCATGTGTGAAGTACTGTGAAGAAATTAATTATGTGTAAGGTAATAATAAGAAATAGGTGATAGGCTTACATAATGAAAACATTTTCAGTATTAAATTTGAAAAAAAAATGTGAATTGTAGGGATTACTAAGAGTGCAGCAAAATGTAAATGCTTTGCTGAGGAAATTGGTAGTGTCTGAAGTTTCGTTCCTTGTGCAAATGTCCTGAGTCTCTGAAGTTTCATTCCTTGTGCAAATGTCCTGAGTCTTTGAAGTTTTAAGTCGAGTATTATCATATTCAGTATTTTTAAGCCTTCATTCAAAATGTTTGTTCAGTATTGTTAATTTAGTGTTCAGAATTTTGATTAAATTCCAGAATATGGACTGTTTTCACAACTAATAACAAACATGACTTGTACATTGTACTACATAGGAAATAATTCTTCATCTGTGTCCTTCACTGTAGTGTATTAGACTTTTTTTTTCACTAATCCATACTTGAAGTAATACTAGAAGACAAATGTGAATGTAGAATTTAAACAATTTCATCATTAGTGCAGTTCCTGGAAGGTCTTTGAAATGGAATTTTGTTGTATCTGTCACTGTAGGAATGGCCTTGATTGTGCACTGTTCACCTTACACAGTCCTTTGAAGGCTACACACTTGCTTATAATCAAATCTGTATTAAATTATGTATCAACAATTTTTCAGTTGTCTTTCCTGGCTTTATTTCTAGCACTATAAATGAAAAAAAAATGTAAATGATATGACAGAACACCATATTTTGAAGCCAAGTCTTTTGTTTGAAGACATGATACAAATTTGTCTAGTATGTAACTGATGTGGAATCACAAGTTTGATTGAAATCGAATCATTCCAGCAGATTTTGCGTATGTGTATTTTATGATGCAAGTGTAATTAATGCAAGTGTAATTAATGTTAAAGTAGTAATGCTGTAATGAACTTGCCTAAAAAATGACACCTGAATCCCAGTTGTAAGGTTTCAACATTTTTTCTGTAAATTAGTAAGCACGGCCCGTCTCCTGAGCATTTATGCACATATTTATTTTATTGCGTTTTTAAGTGTGTGTCACAAGTTGTATTGTCTGTGCCTTCATAATGCAAACCACATTGTGTTTGTACAGAAGTACTGTGATTGAAAAAAAGGTAGATAAACCTGCATTTTTGTAATTAAACTGATAAGTATGGAATGTTGGCCCTCCCTGTTGCCTTTGTTATTTACTTAAACTTCACCCTGATGCAAGTTTAGGCACCTTTCTTTAGATACCTTAGAAACATAAATAGGACAACTACAATGAGCGTGATGCTAGATGAGGAAGAGTAACAGCAATGAGCTTGATACTAGATGAGGAAAAGCAACAGCAGTGGGCATGGTAATAGATGAAGAGTAGATTGCCTTCAAGGCAGTCCTAGAAGATGTTAGGTATAGAACTTCTAGCCCTAAAAGGTGGCGCTGCTGTGCGATCCTTCTGAGCAGATGTTCATCGTGTTTCACTGTTGCAGTCATTACATTTAGGGTTGGCAGGTTGCCCTCAGTCGGCCTGATTAACAAAGTCTTGGGTTCCTGCGTCGGTTGCTGTCCCTTCTTCCATGATGTCAGGTCATCAGGGGTATAAAACATGCAGCCGACGCCATTACATCAGTCTTGCTGCGCGGTGCCCAAAGCAGAAGCAGTTCACAAGTGCCGGTCGGCCGTCTCCTGAAATTTTCGTTTTCAAGTTTCAGAACTGAAGTCTTCAACTTAAATCTAAGTACCCCATTGGGGAAACTTTTCTTGCTCCTTACAGATGTCAGTAAAAGTTAATAATTGTATTACTTGTGGGAAGCAAATACCTCATAAGGATTTTCATTTGTACTGTATTCCTTGCCTAGAACCTGACCACGACGTACCTTGCTGTCAGTTTTGTGCTTTATTTAATCAGCGCAATATCCGTCATCAGTACATTTTTGCTTCTAAATATTTCGGTTCTCGGTTTAATTATCCAGAAATTACGTCGGTTAGTCATCCGACTACTGGAATACCGGAAAAACACAAAGAAAAAGACAGAGACAGGCCATTGAGGTTCAGAACTGCCGACAGTGCTTCTCCTAAGCCAGTCGCCAGTTTGCTGGTACATGGGCGCTTTCGCAGACCCTGATACCCGCTACTTCTGATTCGCAGGCCTCTACTGAGACCCATTCGGAGTCCATTATGCTGCGAGATGCTTCACATATGGAACCCGCGGTTGTGTTTACCTTGGATGGGTCCGGAGCCGCTGAGCAGGCACCGGCTTCTAAGGGTGCATTCAGGCCTACAGACTTGCATATTAAACTGACCCCATCTTCAGTGCTAAGGCCTAAATCTCTGTCTATGTCTAAAAAAACGACATGTTCAGGCCCCTATGCCTGAAAAATAAATGATCAAAATGGCTGAAGATTTAATTAATCTAATCAGGGGTAGTCAAACCCCCCCCCCCCCCACCAAGAGGCCTAGGATTGAATTTGACTATGAATCTTCTGAACAGGACTCTGTTTCTACTGATTCTTCTAATGATCTGGATTTGTCCATACCTACTTATGAGGACTCTGATGCAGAGGATTCCATTCCCTCTGCTTCTCCACCTGAGGATTTCTCTTTTGGGAAAAATTTACATACCTTAAGGGAGCATTTCCACTGGGAAAGTCAGGATTTCTCTGAATCCAAAAAGAGGCTTAGGGATTTCCTTCTTCCTCAGCAGCATAGGCCTTTGGCTATACCTCCTTTACTAGATATTGTTGATGATGTGTTTTCAGAATCCAGTATGGCCCCTGATTCCTTGCCTCCAGCCCCTAGCAAACCAGGCTGGTACTACAGGGTTCCTGAGTCCCTCAAATTCCTTTTCAAAAATTCTTTTGCGGACCCTGAAACCATTTCTCAGGGGCCCAAGGGCATTAAGGCTTCTACTGCTAAAAATTCTACCCCTTCTGATAGAGACTCCCGGGCACTGGATAGATGGGGTAAAAAGGTTTACACTTCTGCAACCTTAGCAATCAGGGTTTTAAACTGTCAATTCCATATGCTAGAATATCAGCAACATGTCATGGGACTGCTTAAACAGAAGGTTATGTTGATTTCTGACTGTGTGGAGAATAAAGATTTGCAGGATTTATTGCATTCAGCTGAACAAGTTGGCAAACATACTTTGCAGTGTGGTTTTGATTCCTTAGAGGCCTCTTGTAGGGCTGCTGTTACTGGGTCTGTGCTTAGAAGGCATGCTTGGCTTAAGGAGCAATCTCTGCCTGATCATGTTAAAGCAAAACTTTTGGATGCTCCTTTACAGCAGGACCGCTTATTTGGCAATAAGGCTGAAGAAGTTCTAAAAAAGATGGAAGATAAAGCTAAGTCTATGCAAACTGTGAAAGATTTCTTACAAGTGCAACCTTCTAGATTTAGTAGGCATTGGCCTACTAAGAACTGGTCCTTTCCTGCTCCTTCCAGAGCCACTACGGCCAAACCCAGACATTCCAAAACCACCAGGTTTCTGTCCTAAGGGACTTTCAGAACTAAGCAATGGGGTGCTTCCACTTCCAAATCTGGGAACAACAAGGCACCACCCTATGGTAAGCAGTCTCAATGACTTCCCTTTGAAATTACCATGCACTTACCTCTTAGCTGCCCCTTTGGGGGGAAAACTGGCTCTTCATTCTAGAAACTGGCAACTTGTAACCCAGGACAAATGGGTTTTAAATATAGTGTCCCGGGATACAGATTTCATTTCCACACATTGCCAACTCCAAACGGGTGGCCAGACCTGCCCCCAAATCAGTGGACAGAGGCTCAGAAACAAGTACTTTCCCTCCTAAACATGGGGGCTATTCAACTAGTACCAGAAGAGGAAAAGGGACAAGGTTTCTATTCCAGAATTTTCCTGGTACCCAGAAAAGACAAATCATGGCGTCCAATTCTGGACCTGTCTACTCTAATTCCAAAATTCAAGATACTAACTCTTCACCAGTTGCTTCCTATGCTAGGCAAGGATGCCTGGTTGGCAACTCTCGACTTAAAAGAGGCGTACCTGCATATCCCAATCAGGGAATCTTGCAGAAGATTCCTACGCTTCAAAGCAGGTTGCATGCATTATCAGTTCTCTGCACTGCCCTTTGGCTTGTCTACTGCACCCAGGGTATTCACAAAGTGCCTGGCTCCAGTAATTGCATTTTGCAGGCAAAGAAATATACAAATATATCCATACATGGACGATTGTCTAATTCGGGCAGAAAACCAGGCGTTCTTCTAAAACATCCGGCATTTGTAAAAAGACTTCTAACCTGTCTAGGGTACACCATAAACAAAAAGAAATCTCAATTGGTATCCTCTCAAAAAATTACATTCCTGGGTGCAAGCTTGAATACAACTGCCCAGATGGCTTTCCTTACGCCAGAAAAGCAAATTCATTTGGTGACTTACTTCAAACAGGCAGCCACAAAAAACCCTGCTATCGGCAAGGCAAATACTGCAAGCCTTGGGGTTCATGGCCTCATGCATTCTTCTAATTCCATATGCAAGACTGAATATGAGGAAACTTCAGTGGTACTTAAAAAGTTTATGGAGTCAGCATTGTCACGGCCTGGAAACAATGATTCCTATCATACCTTGCCTGCGCCTAGAGTTCCTATGGTGGGCCCAGGCCACCAAAACAAGGGACTGCCATTCACACCACCCCCTGCTGCCCAAACTACAGATGCTTCAGACTATGCATGGGGGGCTCATCTGGCAGGGAAGTGCATTCAGGGCAAATGGAGCCCAAATCAAATGCACCTTCATATTAATCAAAAAGAAATGCTAGCTGTACAGAATGCACTGACAGCCTTCAAGGACTACTTTCATCCAGGACAATTACTGATAAAGACGGACAACACCACGGTTATGTGGTACATAAACAAGCAGGGGGGTACACATTCATACCCCCTCTACAGACTAGCCATGGCATTGTGGAGTACGGCCTTGAGCTACCAAGTACAACTACAAGCTTAATTCCTGCCAGGAAAGCAGACTGTTCTGGCAGACAAACTAAGCAGAAATCTCATGGACCCTCACTAATGGAAACTAGAACCACATATTTCCACCATGTTGACACGTAAATGGGATAGTCCAGACATAGATCTGTTTGCCTCACCCCAGAACTACCAGTTGGACAAATTTTGTACAAGAACTCATCACAAAAGAGCCTGGAAAATGGATGTTCTGCCCTTCAGCTGGAAAAAACTATCAGTCTATGCCTTTCCCCCTCTGCCTTTGCTCTCCAAAGTTCTACTAAAAGTCAAACAGGACAAGCCAAAAATGAATTTGATTGATCCAGACTGGCCTCGCCAACACTGGTACCCACTCCTGCACAGGGTGTCACACATTTCTCCATGGCACCTGCCTCCGACACTTTCCTTACTGTCTCAGCAGGAGAACCACATTCTGCACCCTCAGCTCCAAACATTGAATCTTGCAGCTTGGCTAATAACTTAAATTCACCCTCAGCATCCCTCAGCAAACCTGTGATGGATGTCATTTTGGAGGCGAGAAGACCTAGTACTAGGAAATCTTATGCTGACAAATGGAAAAGATTCTGTGCCTGGAATCACTCTCAAGGGATGAGCACAGCAGTGCCCAATTTACCTCAGATTTTGCAATACTTAACTGAGATGCTTCATAAGGGCCTGTCTTTTTCTTCCATTAAAATCCATGCTTCAGCCATTTCAGCTCATTACAACACCCCCCCCCCCTCTTCTCTCATCCTTTTCTAAAGCAGTATCTCAGAGGGGCCAAAAACTTGAGACCACCCAGGAGAGCTCCAACCCCTGCCTGGGACCTTAACTTTGTATTGGAGAAACTCGCTGTCCCTCCTTTCAAGCCAGCTGCAACTGCAGACAAAATTTCTTTCCTGGAAAACAGCCTTCCTTTTAGCAATCACTTTAGCTAGAAGGATATCTGAAGTACAGGCCCTTATGGCAGTGGAGCCTTTCGTTATCTTTCATGCGGACTGGGTGTCTCTCAGGACCAATCCATCATTCATGCCCAAGGTGGTATCCAGTGTGGCTCTTAATCAGTCCATTCATTTGCCAACTTTCTTTCCCAATCCACAGAACAAGGGCGAGCGGATTCTGCATTCATTGGATGTACACAGGCAACTTAGATTCTACTTGGACAGGACTAAAGCTTGAAGAAAATCTGAGCAACTGCTGGTAGCATTTGCTGCAGGGGCAGAGGGGAAGGCTGTTTCAAAGCAAACCATTTCTAAATGGATAAGCCATTGTATTCATTTCTGTTATAAGCACCTATCCCCCAAGGGATTAGATCCCATTCCACCAGGGCTGCATCTACTTCAGCAGCCTTTCTCAGAGGCTTTCCTACCAGGGATATTCTAGAAGCTGCTACCTGGAGTTCAGTTCATACTTTCACCAAGCATTATCACTTACCAATTTTCTCTAAATCCAGAGCTGGCTTTACCACTGCTGTTTTGCAGGGCCTTATAGCTGGTCCTAATGCTGTATAATTCCATCCACCCAACTTTAGCTTTGGGAATCTACCCAAATGTAATGACTGCAACAGTGAAACATGAAAAACATAGTACAGTTGTGTACACTTACCATAAATGTAGATGTTCAAGTGTATTCACTGTTGCAGTCCTGGTTACCCTTCCTCCAGCCCCGTTTTTCTTTTACTATACCTCTTCTTTCTTTTATTATGCTTAAAAGCCTTTTTGGTGTATTTGCTTTTGTTTGGAGGTATATTTTTGTGTTTCTTATTATATATATATATATATATATATATATATATATATATATATATATATATATATATTGCTCCCCATTTGGGGGCACCTGACACCTGGGGCAAGAAAAACTGATGTAATGGCATCTGCTGCATATTTTATACCCCTGACGACCTGACATCATGGAAGAAGGGACAGCAATGGACACAGGACCCAAGACTTTGTTAATCTGGCTGAATGAGGGCAGCCTGCCAGCAGATTACCCTAAATGTAATGACTGCAACAGTGAATACACTCGAACATCTACATTTATGGTAAGTGTACACAGCTGTACTTTTCCATAACAGAAATGCTGCACCCAAATTTGCATTTACATGGTTGATATAGTGTCCCATCAGCGTAACAGAAGGACTTTGCTCTCAGCCCTTTCTCTCCTTTGCAGCATAAGGTGCTTTTTTGGTAAGGTAATACCTTAGAGCCTTCAAAATATTTAAAATGCTCTTGTGTTCTTGTTGTGTTTTGAAGATAAAAGCAGGTTGTGAGTTTGCTGTTTTGGGAAGAACATGTAGAGATGACAGCTGTGACTGGTCTGTGGATTAGGACCGCATGTCACTGAGTTCTGTCACCGTTTCTGCCCTGCTGTCAGGTGTAGATGCAGGTAAGACTCTGCAGTACTTTGTGATGTTGTGCCAGACAACCGCAGGCTGCTCAGCCTCTCTGTCCTTCTCTTTGTATGACCTTAATAAACACAGTAAAATAGCTGAGTCTTTTAATCAGTTTTGTTTAATAGGGCATTCTTCAGTAATGTTAAGATGTTCATCATGTTACACTGCTGCAGTCATCACACTTGGGTTATCCTGCCATCAGGCGGTCCCCCAGTTGGACAGAGTTCCAAAGTCTTGGTCTGGCGTCGGTTGCTGTCGCTTCTTCCCTGACGTCAGTGCGCCAGGGGTATATAAGATGCATCCAACGCCATTTTCTTCAGTCTTTCTTGCCGTGCGGTGCCCGAAGCAGAAGCAGTTCGCAAGTGCCGGTCGGCCGACTCCTGAGATTTTTGAAGTCGAATTTCAGATCCGAAGTCTTCAGTAAAGCTAAGTACCCCATTGGGGAAACTTTTGTCTTGCCTCAGACGATGTCAGAAAAAGTTAATAATTGTATTTCTTGTGGAAAGCAAATACCTCATAAGGACTTCCACTCTTACTGTATTCCATGCGTAGGCCGTGATCACGACGTCACTAGTTGTCGATTTTGTGCTAGATTTAACAAACTTACTATAAAAAGGCGTTTTGATTTTGCTTTGCTCTACCTTGGTCGAAGGTTCAATTATACCATGCCGTCAGATCAACCGACGACCGCAATACCGAAAAAATGCAAGGACAAGGATAAAGACAGACATCCGAGGCCCAAAACAGACAACGAAACCTCTTCTAGGCCAGTCGCTGGTTCGCCGGTTCTCAGTGAGGCGCTTTCACAGCCCCTGACACCCGCTACCTCAGAGCCACAGGCCGCCTCCGACTCCCACGTGGAGACAACTAGGCCTCTGGATACTCAAGGTATTGGGCCTACAGAAATGAATCCCTCAGATGGGTCCGGAGCCGCTGAGCAGGCATCGGCTTCTGAGGGTGTTTTCAGACCTTCACAACTTACTATTAAAACAACAGCCAAGACAAAAGTACCACTAAAGACAAAGAAACAAGTACAGCATTCTCCTGGACAAACAACCATGCCTAAGAAACAGATGCTTAAAATGGCCGAAGACCTCATTACTCTAATCAGGGGTTCCCATCCCCCTCCTGAGAAAAGGCCTAGGCAGGATACAGACTATGATTCCTCTGATCAGGTTTCCATTTCCTCAGATTCCTCTTCAGACCAAGGGTACTCTATACCCCCCTATGAGGACTCTGATGCTGAAGAGTCTATCCTTTCAGCCTCTCCTCCTGAGGGATTACTCTTTTGGGGAAACTTTACATACCATGAGGGAGCATTTCCATTGGGAAAGTCAGGATTACTCAGAATCTAAGAAAAGGCACAGAGATTTCCTATTACTGCCTCAGCACAGGCCCCTGGCTATTCCGCCTGTGCTAGGTATTTTGGATGATATGTTCTCTGAATCCAGCATATCTCCTGATTCTTTGCCCCCTGCTCCAGCCAAGCCAGATAGGTACTACAGAGTCCCTGACTCTCACAAGTTTCTTTATAAAAACCCTTCAGCTGATCCAGAAACTATTTCCCAGGGTCCAAAAGGGGTTAAGGCTTCCATTGCAAAAAACCCAGTACCCTCTGACAGAGATTCCAGAGCTTTGGATAGATGGGGGAAGAAAGTATACACTTCTGCAACCTTAGCAGTAAGAGATTTAAATTGCCAGTTTCACATGCTTAAGTACCAACAACATTTAATGGCTCAGTTAAAACAGAAAATAGTTGCAAGCTCAAAAGCTCCTGATTGTAAAGAAATGCAGGATTTGTTGCATGCAGTTGAACAGGTGGGAAAACATACTCTGCAATGTGGTTTTGATTCTCTTGAGGCCTCTTGTAGAGCCGCAGTTACAGGTTCAGTGATTCGAAGGCATGCTTGGTTAAAAGAACAGAGTTTACCAGATCATGTTGAGGCAAAATTATTGGATGCTCCTTTACAGCATGATACCTTGTTTGGTGTTAAGGCAGAAGAGGTGTTAAAGAAAATGGAGGATAAAGCTAAATCTATGCAAACAGTCAAGGAATTCTTATAGGTGCAACCACCTCGATTTAGCAGAAATTGGCCTACAAAAAATTGGTCCTTTCCAGTGTCAGACAGGCCACAGAGAGGCAGATACAGACGCCCAAGAGGCAGATCTCAACCCCAAGGCACAAACAGACAAAGACAGTGGGGCACCTCAACCCCAAAAGGAGGTGAGGACAAGTCTCAACCTTACAGGAAACAGTCACAATGACTTTCCCCTTCATACGCCAAGCACTTCCCTTTTGGAAGCCCCCTTGGGGAAAAAACTAGCACTTTTTTTTATCAAAACTGGCATGCAATCACCCAAGACAAATGGGTTCTGAATATTGTGTCTCAAGGTTACAGGTTCCAATTTCATACTTTACCAAGACTAAAAAGAATGCCAGACCTGCCACAAAATCAATGGGCAGAGGTACAAAAACAAATTTCAGCCCTCATGGACATGAGAGCCATTCAAAACGTACCACAGCAAGAACAAGGACAAGGATTTTACTCAAGACTTTTCCTGGTTCCCAGAAAGGACAAGACCTGGAGGCCCATACTAGACCTTTTAAATTCTAAATACTTACCTGGATATTCCGAAATTCAAAATGTTGACTCTACAACAGCTTCTTCCCATGCTGGGCAAGAACGCTTGGCTTGTTACTCTGGACCTCAAAGAGGCATACCTGCATGTCCCTATCAGACAAAATTGCAGAAGATACCTCAGATTCAAAGCTGGTTCAATGCTCTACCAATTCTCTGCACTGCCCTTTGGCTTATCTACTGCACCCAGGGTCTTCACAAAGTGCCTGGCACCAGTAGTTGCTTTTTGCAGACAAAAAGGATTTCAAATATATCCATACCTGGACGACTGCCTCATTCAAGCAGAGACAAAGGACATCCTTCTACAGCATCTGGCATTTGTAAAAAGGTTGCTAACTTCTCTAGGGTACACAGTAAATGAAAAGAAGTCAAAACTAGTGCCCTCACAACATATTACATTCCTGGGTGCCAGCTTAAATACAACGGCCCAGATGGCTAACCTCATGCCAGACAAACAACTTCAACTAACTCAATATTTTCAATTACTGGCAAAAAAGACCCATCTCCCTGCAAGAAAAATTCTGCAGGCCCTGGGATTCATGGCATCCTGCATACTACTAATACCATATGCCAGACTGCATATGAGGAAAATACAGTGGTACCTAAAAAGTGTTTGGACTCAGCACTCTCACAGTTTAGAAGCAGTAATACCAATGATTCCCTGCCTACAACAGGAGTTTCGATGGTGGGCACAGGCATGTCACCTAAACAAGGGTCAGCCTTTCACCCTACCCACAGCCAGGCAAACTCTAACAACAGATGCTTCGGATTATGCCTGGGGAGCACACATGGCAGGAAATTGCATTCAGGGCAAGTGGACTACAGACCAGATGCATCTACACATCAATCAAAAAGAGATGTTGGCTGTTCAAAATACCCTAACAGCTTTCAAGGACCTTCTGCAATTATTATTAAAGACAGACAACATCACAGTAATGTGGTACATAAACAAGCAAGGGGGCACTCATTCTTACCCCCTATGCAGGCAAGCCATGACCTTGTGGAACACAGCTCTAACGTACCAAGTACACCTGCAAGCACAATTCCTGCCAGGAAAGAAAAATACTCTGGCAGACGATCTAAGCAGAAATATCATGGACCCTCACGAATGGAAATTGAACCCACAAATCTTCAGCATGGTAATGCAAAAATGGGGATGCCCAGACATAGATCTTTTTGCCTCCCCACTGAATTACCAACTACAAAAATTCTGCACAAGGACTTATCACAGACAAGCATGGAAAGTGGATTCTCTTTTGTTCAGCTGGAAAAACCTAAAGGTTTATGTATTCCCACCTCTGCCTCTCCTTTCAAAGGTACTGTTAAAAGCCAAACGAGAAACCACAGATGATCCTGATTGCTCCAGACTGGCCACACCAGCACTGGTACCCTCTCTTAAGGAACTTAGCTCAAGGCCCACTATGGATTTTGCCTCAAATTCCACACCTTCTGACTCAACAAAACCATCAGATCCTGCATGGTCAGCTCAACACCCTAAACCTGGCTGCATGGCAGATTCATTAGTCAAACAGGCAACACCTCTCTCTAAAGCAGTTATGGATGTCATTTTGGAGGCCAGGAGGCCTAGCACCAGGAAAGCTTACTCAGAGAAATGGAAGAGATTCTGCGCCTGGAACCAGGCTCAAAGCCTTGACCCTCTTGTTCCAAACATTCCTCAGATTTTACAATACTTAACTGAGATGCTGGACAGAGGCCTATCCTTCTCATCAATTAAGATCCATGCCTCTGCCATTTCAGCACATTACAACACAGATCCTCCTTTGTTCTCTCATCCCTTGCTAAAGCAATACCTCAGAGGGGCTAAAAACATAAGACCGCACCGGAGAGCACCAACACCAACTTGGGACCTAAATTTCGTTTTGGAAAAACTGACCCTGCCACCATTTGAGCCAGCCAATACAGCTGATCTAAAATTTTTATCATGGAAAACAGCTCTGCTCCTCGCAGTAACTTCAACACGAAGAGTCTGAGAGCTACAGGCATTAATGGCAGTGGAACCTTTTATAATTTTATATCAGGACAGGGTTTCTCTAAGAACAAACCCTACCTTTATGCCAAAAGTGGTATCTAGTGTGGCTCTTAACCAAACCATTCATTTGCCAACTTTTTATCCAAACCCCCAGAATAAAGGGGAGAAACTTTTGCATTCTTTGGACATACACAGGCAGCTATGCTTCTACTTGGACAAAACAAAAGCTATCAGGAAAACTGAGCAACTGTTTGAAGCATATGCTGCAGGATCACAGGGCAAGGCTATCTCAAAGCAGACTATATCCAAATGGATAGGACACTGTATTCGGTACTGCTACTCACAGCATGGAAAATCAATCCCAAAAAACATTAGGCCACATTCCACCAGGGCTACAGCCACTTCAACGGCCTTTCTCAGAGGAGTACCTACCAAGGAAATTGTGGAGGCTGCAACTTGGAGTTCAGTGCACACCTTTACCAAGCATTACCACTTGCCTCTGTACTCTAAATCCAGAGCAGGATTTGCCACTGCAGTTCTGCAGGGCCTCATAGCCAATCCTAACTCTTTATAGACTAGACACCCAATCTTAGCTTTGGGATTCCACCCAAGTGTGATGACTACTGCAGTGTAACATGATGAACATAGTACAGTTTTGTACCTACCATAAATGTAGATGTTCGAGTGTTCACACTGCTGTAGTCCACGTTACCCTCCCTCCATCCCCTCTGAACTAGCTGGCCTTATCTACACCTTTCTATCCTATACAACCTTTGTGGTGTATTTGCTTGTGACTGAAGGTATTGTTTTTAGTTTATATGTATTGCCTACCTATTTGGGGGCACCTGACATCTAGGGCAAGAAAAACTGACGAAAATGGCGTTGGATGCATCTTATATACCCCTTGCGCACTGATGTCATTGAAGAAGCGACAGCAACCAACGCCGGACCAAGACTTTGGAACTCTGGCCGACTGTGGGATCACCTGACGGCAGGATAACCCAAGTGTGATGACTGCAGCAGTGTGAACACTCAAACATCTACATTTATGGTAGGTACAAAACTGTACTTTTCTTGTGTACTTCCTTATTTCAGATAGGATGAAGTTTTAGCTTCCTAAGTTGTCACTATTTTGTATCTTTTTGCTTACACAACAAAGTTATGTCTCAATTTATGTTTAATCTATGTATTCCAACAATGTTTGTCATGCTCTGGAGTGTTTCTCTTCAGGCCTCCCCTGAAAATGAGCTCTGGCTCAGTCGAACCAACCCAGTTAACAAATGTCAAATAAATAAGTAAATAAAATAATGCTGTCAGTTGTAGAGATCTTTCTTTGTGAGGATTTCTTAATGACGCAGGATGGTTTCCTGCTTTCTGTCTCAATATGTCCGTTTTCTATGTGTAAGTTAACAGTCACAGGAGTGAGACTTATCTTGATAAGCACTGAGTTTGGGGCATGAACTCATGACACCTGCACTTGCATGCTTACCTGGGAGCAGTTTAGAGTCAGAAGTGAACCTTCTGTATCATGTCTGTAGTTTGCCAGAAGAAAGGAAATCATGGTAGACACCAGTGGAAAAAATGAATGATGAAAAAAATTGCAGTATTTGCATCCACAGTACAAATACCTACCGTATCGCCTTCACCCCCCTCCCCAAGTTTATTAGCACCCTCTTGCACGTGGGTTAAGGTTTATTACACTTTGTCAGGCGTTTTTCTTTACTTGGGTCAGCAGTTCCCCTACCAATACCTGTTGAAAGAAACAAATTCACAAAACAGTCAGTTATTAGTGCAAAAAATTGTACATTTATTTTTCCTTATAAAAGGGAATGTCAAATTCCAGATAGAAAGAAAGACTCCATTTGACCCTGGGATGGGCATGATTGGACTTCCAAAACAGACACTACTGAATTCCAAAGAACAATTTGTATATGGTTTTGAGAGCATGTTTTTAATTTCTTATTTATCCGTTATCTAATAACTGGACACTAAAGCTTCAATTACTAGAATTCTGTTATTAATTCTAGGTTCTGATATCATTTTTCCATGTTTTTTGCTACAATCTATGAACGGAGTTTCCTTTTTATTACATAAGAAATCAATAAAAAATAAGCAAGTTTAACATTTCTGGCAAAATTCCTAAAAAGCAATGCAATATGGAGTACAATTTATTTTCTGATACATAAATGCAGAATAACTATTGTGATGGAATGCATCATTTTAAATAGATGGCCTAACTTTGAACTACAAGTTAAAAGAGCTGTGCTCAGCTGAGGAAATGGGAAGATATAAATTGTCATGTCCTTCTGTATCACTGTTGCAGTATTCTTCACCTTGGGGATCTCTGCCAAGGATGGCTGAACATTCAGCCTGTATACCAAAGCCTTTAGATCTTGTATGTACCATAAGTCACATGCATGCTCCCTGTACAGGATGTAGGGCATAAAGGTGACATGTGGGCACAGTTACCCAGAACAACTTTACCTCCCTATAAACGCCATCACTGCTTATCAGTCTGACTGCCCTTTGCTGTGCTGAATACCTAACCATCAGATAAGTGCCCTGTTTGGGGTCTTTTTTCCTTTTACCGTTGGTCTTGTTTTCTTTTAGTTACATGGTGTTCTTGTCATCCAAGAGTGGAAAATGTCAGTGTGGGTGGCAGATTCCCCATAAGGATTGTTACGAACAGTGTCTGTTTTGTTTGGGTGCTTCCCACTACCATACCTCCTGTAGTATTTGTAAGGCGTTTGTGCCCAAGACTTTTAGAAGCTGTCTTCTCTGGCCACCTATATTGAAAACCAGAGGCTTAAACAGTTAGCTCAGGTTAGCATGATGGAATTGATTTACCCTGAGATTCTACCATTAAATAAGAAGAAGGCCAAGAAATGTGAACTGGATTCCTTAGCTGTCCAAGCCTCCCCCAAGAGGTTTCTGTGCCTCCTCCCTCTTGGATTTCAACTACTTCCAAAAAGCCTAGGGAATCTGATTCCTTGAATGGGGATTCGGTGTTAGATGACAGGTCTTTGTCTCAATCTTCCCAGATGCCTTCTCCTTTGGCTTATGGCTCTGATGAAGAGGAGTCTATTAACCCTGAATTTCCTTTGGAAGAGTTATCCTTTAGGGACACAGTGGCCAGAATGATGGAATATTTTAAGTGGGATTCTTCTCTGGGGTGTCACATCCAGAAGAGGTATCATGAGTTGCTTCAGGTGGGCATGCCTTAAACTTTCCACAGTACTTCCTGTATTGGCTGCTTTGTTGGACACCTTTATAGTTGCATCTAAGACTCCTGAGTCTGAGCCTCCTGCTCCTAAGAAACCTGACATGTTCTGTAAGGTTCCTGAGGATTGTCGGTTCCTGTTTGTGTCCTTCTGCTGATCCTGCTGTAGTGTCAGTCTTCCCTGATGAACCTTTTAGTTTTTTTCCCATTGCCAAGCTTCTACCTTCAGATAAGGATAGTAGGGCTATGGGAGAGCATTGGGAAGGTCTATCCTGCAGCCACCTTGACCTTTTGGGTCATTAATTACCAGATCCACATGACCAGATATGAAATAGCTTTGATTGCCCAGGCTTGCCAGGTTCTTTCTGACATTCCTGATTCTGAAGGAAAGTCCTGTGCTCTTTCTGTTTTGGCTTTTATCTCATGTGTTTCACCACTCTATCAAGTGCAGCTATGATGCTACTGATGCCTCTTATAAAGTTGCTGCCTTTGGATTTATCATGATGCATTCTTTCTTTGTCTTAGTCTGTATTCATTGGCTGATGACATTAAGGCCAAGTTGCTGGGTGCTACTTTGGATAATAAAAGTCTCTTTGGGACTCTGCTGCTGATATGTTTAAGTCTCTTCAAGAAAAAGGTAAAGCCTTGCAGGACCTTAGACATTTTTTGTGTCCCTCATCCTGAAGTTTCAGAGGCACTATCCTAGGTCTGTTTTTCCATAGGCAGCTTTGTCAGGCCGCCAAAGGCAGGAAGGGTGGTAGGTGAGCTCCTCCTGCTAAGTCTACTCAGGCTTCTATGGCCCAGAAGCCTACTTTATCTGACAAGTCTATTTCTCTGTGACATGTTGCCTCTAACCCTCACACAGGTTCCCTTGTCCCTTTGGTTCTTCCTCTGTCTTCCAATCTGGGAGCTCATCACTTCAGATTCTCGGGTTCTGTCCATCATCCATTATGGTTACTTCATGGTTTGGAAGTCTCTCCCTCCTTTTTTAGGAATTTCCCAACCTCCTTGGGAACAACTTCCCTATTTCCGGAAGTTCTTGGGTCTCTGGTGGATCAGGGAACTATTCAGTCTGTCCCTCTTTCCCAAGTAGGAAAGGGATTCTATTCCAGAATGTTCCTAGTTCCTCGAAAGGAGGGCTCTTGGAGCCCTATTCTGGACCTCTCCTTACTCAACACTTTTCTAAAAGTTCCTTCCTTTCAGATGCTTACTCTTCAACCCCATTTTCTTTGTTGCTGCCCCAAGCTTTCCTAGTGTCCTTGCACCTGTAGGGTGCTTACCTTCATATTCCTATTCACCCTTTTTTCAGGAAGTTTATTTCTTCCTGTCATTTTCAGTTCTCTGCTTTGCCTCTTGGCCTCTCTTCTGCCCCAAAGGTATTCACAAAATGCCTAGCTCCTGGAATTGTCTTTTGCAGGCTCCAAAGCATTCAGATTTTTCCTTATTTAGATGACCTGTTGATCCAGGCACCTTCTCCCACTTGCCTGTTTCAGGCTCTGCCCTTCACTGTCAAATTCCAAATGTGTGTCATTACTCCCTATTAGGATCACATGTATCTGGGCTGCACAATTCAGATAGTACCAATGTTGGTCTCTCTTCCACCTTCAAAGGTTTTGTCCTTGACAGCTTTCTTTCAATCTCTTCTACCTGTGTCTGCCATTCTAGCCAGGGAGGTTCTACAGGCCTTAGAATTCATGAACTCACCAATTCCAGTGCTCCCTGTTGCCAAACTGCACATGTGGATGCTTCATTGGTACTTCAGGTCAGTTTGGCTTCAGCATTGCCATCCTCTAGATTTCAGACTGCCTCTGCTTCCTTGCCTCAAGTAGGAATTCGAGTGGTGGATTCAGCACCTTTCCCTCAACCTGTGCCTGCCCTTTCAGCCTCAAATTCCTTTTCAAGAACTGTTCTCCAATACTTTAGGCATGGTGTGGGGGGCTTCCTGTGGTTACCTGAAAGTTCAGGGTCTCTGGCCTCCCCATCAGAATTCAAATCATATCAACATCAAAGACACAATAGTTCTTGATTATGGATTTTCAGACTTTCTACCCCATGTTGTGTCCAGACCTCCTGAAGGTTTACACAGATAACAACACAGTGATGTGGTATGCCAACCATCAGGAGGCACAAAAGTCTCATCATTTTTTTAGGCTGGTTCTTCAGGCCTGGCATCTAGTTATCCATTAACTCTTTAGGCAATGTATATTCCTTCATAGCACAATCTTGTGGCAAACTGTTTGAGTCGGTCCAAAATACAGGCTCACGAATGGATGCTTCACAGAGACGTGTCTCTGGCCATAGTCCATTGGTGGGTATTTCTCAGGTAGATCTTTTTGCCTCCACTCTCAACAAGCAGCTCTCTCTTTTTCTTTCCAGAGTGCCCTGCCATATGGTGTGGAAGAGGGACACACTTTCTTTTCCTTGGAAGGGGATGTTTCTCTATGCCTTCCCTCCTCTTTCTCTACTTCCAGGAATCCTGCAGAAGATTCATTTGGACTTCCCAAAAATCTTGCTAGTGACTCCCTTTTGGCCATGACAGCACTGGTTTCCTCTCTTTTTATGCATCTGGCCAGGGGCAGTCACCACAAGTTACCTCACCAGTTGGACCTCCTCACACAGGACAAGGGGTCACTCATCCATCCTCATTTGTCCAGATTTCTTCTGACACTGTGGGTGATGGGGTTTTTCTCCCTTTTAGGCACCTCTATTCTGATGACGTGGTCAAGGTTTTACAGGAGGCAAGACAAGAAAAACTGTAACCAGAAAGTATTGTATGTCCATATGGAAAAGGTTTTCTGTCAGGTGCCACGCTTGTAGCCAGGACCTTTTTTCAGTGGGAATACCTTTGGTTTTCTCTTGTTTGTGTGAGGTGCTCCAGTCTGGCTTGGCCAATTCTTCTGTAAAGGCCCATTTGTCAGCCATTTCTGCCAGTCTAGCCTTGAATACTCCCCTGGTTTCTTGTTTTGAGGTCATACAGTTTCTTAAAGGCAATCTTCATCTTAGGCCCCCAAGGAAACCTATTCCTCCCCTTGGGGCCTTCATTTTGTTTTGGCAAAATTGACTGAGGCTTCTTTTGAGCCTGCATTTTCAGCTTCTTTGCAACAGTGTACCTGGAAGACTGCCTTGTTGCTTGCTCTTACTTCTGCATGGAGGGTTTATGAGCTTCAGGCCCTTCTGGCCATTCCACCTTTTTTGTTTTTTTCACAGAGACAGGGTGTCCTTCATACTAATCCTTCTTTTATGGCCAGGGTTGTTAATGTGTTGCGTTTAAATCAGACAGTACAACTTCCAATCTTTTCCTTCACCATTTGCTAGTGAGAGGGTCCTGCATGCCTAGGATTTGCACATACAGCTCAGTTATTGTTTGGATAAAACTAAGACCATTCATATATCTGACTAGCTTTTTTTTTTTTTTTTTCATCCCAAGACATTGGGTTTGGTCTTTCTAAGCAAACCATCTCCTCCTAGATATCTAAGGCCATTTCCTTTTGTTATTCTTTTCATGACAAGTGTTCTTTTCTGTTAGAGCTCATTCCACTAGGACCACTGCCTCTTCTGGTGCCTTCTTCAAGGGTTTTCATACCAATTACATTCTTGAAGCTGCTATTTGATCTTCAGTGCATACCCTTACTAAGCATTGTACATTGCATGTGGTTTCAAGGGCTAGGGTAGGTTTTGCTTGGGCCATCCTGCATGGTTTTTGTTGAGGGGTCTTCCCAGCCTCTCACCCCTCACTCTTTTTCTTGAGTATTGTACTCTCCCTATGCTGAAGAAAACTGCAACAGTGATATAGAAAATCATAGTACAGTTGTGTAGAATCTTACAATAACAGTCAATGTCCTTTTCTTCACTTTTGCAGTATTTGGTACCAATCCATTCCCCCCTTTTCTTTTGGGCTTTGATTTGGTTTCCCTCCTGGCCAAGGGCCCCCTTTTTCCATCTGTATTTTCTCCTTCTGAATGTGCATAGCCTCCTTTGTCCTATGGAGCATATTCTCTACTGGACAATTCAATTCTGGGTAACTGTGTTTCTGCATCACTTTTATGCCCCACATCCTGTACGTGGAGTATGAGTGTGACATACGGTGCATACAAGATCTAAAGATTTTGGTATACTGGCTGGACATTGGGCTATCCTTGGCAGGAGATCCCTGCAGTGAAAAATACTGCAACAGTGAGAGAAGGACATCTACTGTTACGGTAAGATTTTACACAACTGTACTTTCCATTTGTAACTTGATGTCTTGTGCTTTGCTTTGAATACTTTCCAATATTTAGCTGCAGGCTCTGTCATCACTTCCTATACAATGGAAACCAGAAGTTCACCCCTGCCCCCCCCCCCCACACACACACACACATGCAAGCATGCACACCTTGTTGGTGTACCAATGCTTCCTACTTGCTCGGCTGAGCTCAGACCTGCATGTAAGACAATTACAGAGAGGAAAAAGAGAATGCAAATATACGGTTTGGGTTCTGATTAAGTCCTAAAATAAAAAAGGATGAAAGTGCTTCCCACCATTAAAAAGAAACCTCTTTAAAAAGCTTCTAACTGTAAAGAAACTAATGCTTTGTACAAGCATAGTAAGAAATGTGTTCAAGCTAGTTTCATTTTCTCTGTATTAGAGCACACAGAAAAAGATATAAGAGGGGGACCCTGGGAAGAAAGGCTAGAATATCGAGAATTGTGGTGGCAAATGACATTAGAAGCTTATAACCCACCCGGATTAAATGAGTATACTAGTATATTACCTATTTTGAAACTAAGAGCAGCTAAATTATAATTGATTTTACCCAAGTTTTTTATTTATTTAAACTTGTTTTTATAGTACTTTAACCCTATTCACACTTTTTAAAGAGGTTTCTTTTTAATGGTGGGTCTTGTCAAAGGAGGTAGACACAAGAACCTAAATTGGAAATAAGGAAGGTTTTAGAATAACTGACCACTTACAGCTATACCTTAGGGAACTGTTGAGCCTTGTATGTATTTAATGGTTGTAATAAATGAAATGGCCACTAGATGGCACTGGATATCTGTTTTTCACAATGATTTATTCTAATAGATTTATATAAAATCTTTTAAAAAGTTTTTTTTAAAATTGTGATAATATTTTAAGATAAGTGCAATATATTAAATGGTATTTTAATTATGTTATTGGGATAAGTTAATTGAATGAATAGGAAATATAAAATATGAATTTAAAGACATTTTTTGAAGTGGTTTTAAAGAAAATATTTAATTAAATACACTAATTGAATAATGATTTTATTGAACGCCTTATAAAAGGGAATGGTTGGGGGTAATGTGATCATCTGATGAAGTCCAGTATTGTGACGAAAACGTATTTTGTGAACAACATTAATGTGAAGTGGATTGTCTGTACTTGGTTTTAAACTTGTGGTTCGAGAGTTTCTACTAATAAATTCCTGGTTCCTGCACAAGATTCACTTTCTGGTTCTTCGTTTTCTTGGTTTATTCGTTTTGGAACTGCACTTGCTGCTTTAACCTCAAAAATGGTGACTGAAAGTTCTACTATGTAGCTACTGCTTTGGGGCAGTGTGGAAATCTAGCAGCTACTGGGCCTAGTGTTTTACAGTAATATGCTATCAGATGGTATTAATCTCCATGAAGTTAAAACACCTTGTGCAAAATTATTTCTTTTACACACAGTTTGAATGATTTTTTTTAAATCTGTGGGTACTGATGGAGCAGTTGAAAGGGCTTGTTTTAGTCTAATGAAGGCATTTGTTTCTGATCTCCATAGAAGGTGGTCTGGAGAGAATGTGTGTCAAATCTTTTAAGGGTTTTGTCACAGTAGCATATCCCAAGATCTGTTTATGACAATAGCCAGCTATACCCAGTATAGTTGTCATTTGAGAAATAGTGCTGGGTCTTGGGGATTTTAGGAGATCCGCAATTTGAGAGGCAGAAAGTGAACACACCTGCAGAAGTATGTGTAAAAAAGGCACTTGGAGCAGACATAACTGCACTTTTTATCTACAAACGTCCTTTTCAGGCTAAAGAAATGGGCAAATAGGTGGTGTCTTGCTTTATTTATCTGACGTGGTGGGGGCCACACAGACTGGCTAATACTCCAGTCTGTGCCTTGTGCAGACTGTAACTGGGAAGGTGGGTGTTAAGGACACTTTTTACTATAAAAATCCAGGACACTAGAAGGCACAAACAGATTACCATTACACTACATTATTTTCCTGAGGTGCATTATGGCCCACTACCTCAGTCTCCCTTTCTCCCCCTTCCTCTTCCTTTATCTTTCCTGGAAGAATGATGCTGATTTTATAAAGTCATTAATTTGCTCTCAGTTGCTTCCTTTTTCCTTTCTGTTGCACCCTCAGTGTTGAGCAACTTCAATACATCTTTTTTTTAATTCTTTTTATTATAATTCTTTTTCAAAAACATACATAAACAAAAAACCCATAAAATTCACACACCACAAGTTAACAAAGAAAACAAGTATATACAATTGTTCATAGCCCAAATACAACAATCATTATAAATGCAATGATCTAAAAATGAATGCAGGATACATAGAAGGTTACTAAATGTGAAAAAAATGAATTCCAAAAGTCTTCAGAATGGTACTTACGATTCCCTTTATAAAAGAGGAATTTCTGAGCCTTTATATGTCTAAAAACTAATTCTTTTAAACCTGCCTATGACATTATTGTTTGGTTCTTCCAATGGAGAGAGATATAATATTTAATAAATATGAATATGGAAATCAACACCCTATGTTGAGACTTAGAAATGCCAGCTGGAGGTATATGTAGTAGAGCATACTGCCATGAAAGTTTTGATTTCTCTTAACCCATCTTTCCCAGGATCACTCTTAGGGCGCACCATAGTCTGTATACACATTTACAACTCCAGAAGATATGGTATATGTCAGCTACATGTTTCTTACAAAATGAGCAAGAGGCTGGTGAGTTAGGTTGAAATTTATTAATAATTGCTGGGGATAAATATGCATTATTTACAATCATAAGTTGCGTATAGGCCAGTTTTTTGAAAGGGATATATTTAGAACTTAACTTAAAAGATTCTTGCATAACTGTAGCGGATATACTCGGGTCTTTATCTACCCAGAACTTGGAAAATACCGGTAAGTTATTAGTTCTGATCGAGACCAAGAGTTTGTAAACATTTGATATCATCTTCTTCTTAAGCAGAAATAGTTTCAGGATACTTTTGGATGTCTCAATGTCCTCCCTGTTTAGCTCTGAAAATTCCATATAGGGCTTGATTAGATCTAAAATATGTCTGAGTATTAATGTATATTTGTTAGTTAAATTAAAGAATTGTCTAATTTCAGCGAACTTCAGGTGTTTGATTATGAAAAAATCCGCAATACATTTGTCTTTAATAAGGGGAAAGTTGTCTAGATTTAACATGTTACCACTCAATGTTAAATTCGGATTTAAATGTATGGGTTGGAGAGAGGAGAAAGCGTGAAAAAGCTTCATGGACGTTAATAATCTTTGGAATGTCATAACATTAGATTTGAGACCATAAATGATTTTATACCTTTCTAGATTTTCCTTACTCAAGAAGGGAAGAGCCGATGGGTTAAATTTAAGGGATCTGACATAATTAAAATACAGAACTACCCAGGACGGGGACCAAACTTCAGAATTAATTTTATAGTTTGCTATATTCAGAATTCTACTACTCTGAGTGATATCATAGTATAATTTGAAGTCAGGCAGAGATATACCTCCTAGGTCCTTCGGAAATATTAATTTAGAATAGGATATTCTCACAGATTTAGGTGCCCAAATAAATTTCGAGAATGTTGAATGCATTTTGTTGAAGAATTTCACCGGAATAATGGAGTTAGAGGCTTTAAAAATATAATGGAACCTGGGCAGAATGTTCATCTTAATTATAGTTGCCCTCCCCAAAAAAGGAAGCTTAAGTTGTGCCCATCCTCTTCAGGTCCCCTTGCACCTCTGTCCACAACTGGGAAATGTTTTCCTGGTAAGCTAATGTTTGATCAACTGAAAAAGAGACCCCCAAATATTGAAGATTTTGTTTAATAGGTATCTCTTCAACCGAACAGCTAATAGGATAAGGTGAAGTAATATTTACCAGGAAAATTTGGGATTTTACTTTGTTAACTTTATAATTGGCAAACTTAGAAAAGATACTAATGGAACCCATAATCTTTCTTAAGTCCGAATTCGGTAAAGATAGGTAGATATTAAGATCATCAGCAAACGCCGAAAAAGGAATATTAGTTCTAAAAAGTCTGGGGATAGAGTGATGGGTTTTCTGTTTAATAAGAAGAAATAGGGGTTCTATATACAGATTGAATAGTAAAGGAGAGAGGGGGCATCCCTGTCTTGTCCCATTAACTATGAAAATTCTATCAGTTACAGCATTGTTTATTTGAAGCATTGTATACGCTTTATAATAGATCGTTTCAATAAGTTTTATAAATGAAGCAGGTATATTAAAAAAGGGTAGGATGGTTAGTAAGAAGTTCCTACTCATCCGATCAAAGGCTTTTGATGCGTCTATCGCTAATGTATATAAAGGATAATTTGAAAGAGAGGAGAGAGTTATCATAGCTTCTAGAGCTACTGTATGATCGGATGTCTGTCTATTTCCAATAAAACCCGATTGTTCTTTGGAAATTATGTTGGGTATTACTAATTTGAGCCTATTTGCAAAAATTTGAGCTAAAATTTTTAAATCTACATTAATAACAGAGATGGGCCTATAGTTCTCCGGTTTGGTAGAATCAGCTTTACCTTTCGGAATAAGTATGGTTTTAGAAGCATTGAAATGTGGGTCTCTTATACCATGTTGAAGAATCTGGTTATAGGTCAAATATAGCGCTTGTGACATCTTGTGGGGAGAAGTCTTATAAAATTCTGCAGTAAACCCATCAGGACCTGGAACTTTATTTAGTTTTAAATTCTTGATTACTTCTAAGATTTCTTGTGAAGTGATCTTTCTGTCCAAAATATGGTATTGATCCTCATTTAATCTAGGAAAGGACAACTCTTTAAGAGTATCAGCAAGCTCTGTCGAGATTAAGGGGTCATTAGGAGAGCTATATAGTTCGGAGTATATCTTTTGAAAAATTGTTATAATATCCTGAATTTTATGATAATCCTTATCTTGATACGATACTTGAGAGATATAGTGTGACGCCTTATTTTGGTTTATTAGTCTGGCTAGGAATCTAGAAGGGCATTGCGCCCAGTCAGAGTACTTGGCCAACATTTTAACTTCATGAAATGAGAGGTTATCTGCCTGCAGAGATAGATATTCTTTTTGCAACCCAATTACATGGGATTCTATTTCCCTATCATACTTCCGTTGTAATTTATTTTCCCATATCGCCATCTTTTTAATCAAGTCAGTTTCCCTTTTGCAGTATAATTTCTTAAAAAATGAAGCTTTGTTAATAAAAGTACCCCTAATCACAGTTTTCGTGGAGGCCCATAATATGTCAATAGGAACCTCTTGGCTCTTAGCTGATTGAATGAACTGATCTAGGTTGTCCTCTATGATCTCAGTGATCCCTTCCTTTTGAAGAAGCATAGGGTTAAGTTTCCACCACAGTGGTCTATTTTTATTGCTACCCCCTTGCTTATAGTCTAGGAAAAGAGATAGCTTGGAATGATCAGAAAGGTTTCTATTATCAGTGTGCAATTCAATTTGACAACTAGCGAGGTCTAATGAGAGAAGGAAGAAATCAATTCTGGACCATCCCTTATGGCAATTGGAAAAGAAAGTATAATTTACCTTATCAGAGGGATTCTTATGGGATAAGAATGGGTCAAACAAATTGAAATCATCTTTCAGTTCGGCTAATACTGTTACTGCATATTTATTATATCTTGTATTTGGGTTCGACCTATCAGTAAGAGGGTTTTGTACTGAATTCCAGTCCCCACCTATAATATATAGATGGTTGGGGAAAGACGAAAGAATATTATATACATACATATAAAAATGTTGTTGGCTGTAGCATGGGGAATAAATATTCAGTAATAGGATGGGTTTATCAATTTGAGCTAGCTTAAAAATAATGAGAGACCATCTGCCCTCCTTATCCGAATCCCACTTAATAATATCAAACAGGAACTTTTTCTTTACTATTATAGCCACACCTGCACTATTCCAGCTATTTCCAGAATCAATAATCCTTTTCACCCATGGACGCCTTCTTTCTTGGTCCCACTGGTGACTGAGTAAATGTGTCTCCTGGACAAGTAAGATATCTGCTTTTGTTTTATATAGGACATGCATAAACAATTACCTCTTTTTCACCAGTTGTAATCCTTTAATATTCCATGAATCAATAACTACCATTCAACTGACTAGTAAATGGGGAAGGACATGTGAGTTAATGCTGTAAAAAATTGAGATTGAAGGCTTGTAGCTTAATATGTATCCCTGAACCTTGAAGAATATTTGTAACTGAATTCGGGCTATAAACACTATAATACAAAACCCTTCCTGCCTACCCACCGAGCTTAAACCTCCCTCCTTAGACCCAGAAGGAGAAGGGATTATTGGGGAGAATAACAAACAATATATTACAAGAGGTAAGGTCAAGACGTACCCCCACCCCAATAAGAAAAGTAGGCCCCCAATAAGCCCTTTAGACACTCTTGAATCCAGGTCGCCAATCTTCCCAGACAGGGTTAGACACCTGAACCCAGCTCTGAATGTATGAAGTTGTAATGTGACTCAAACCAATCCACTATCTGTCAGAAATACCATTCAAAAAAAAAAAAATAAAAAATAACAGTGGAAACTGATAATAATAATAATAATAAAAATAATAACTTTAGCTTCTATACGGTATCCGTATGACTGAAACAATATTATAAAGCATGTTTGACAAAAACACCGGATTACAGTTTAAATATTTACACCAAAAGTTGCTGTCGGCATATTCGTCAGAAGAAAAATTATGACCTCCATGCTTGGCTCATACACAATAAACCTGACATCCTGTCTATTTCTGAAACCTGGTTAAAGCCACATATAAATGACTCTGAGATCATTCCCCCAAACTACTCCATCATTAGGAAAGACAGGTCTCTCAAAAAAGGTGGAGGGGTTGCCCTCATATATTCATCCTCCCTAGCAGTCACTCCCTACAATAAACCTACTCCACACTTTAACAATGCTGAACTTCTCCTTACTCTACTACAAATCAACAATCACAAACACATATGTCTAGCTTCCCTTTATATACCCCAGGATAATATCCCCACTCTCGAACTTATCCTTTCTTGGATTTCTAGTAACATTAGCAATGAAACCATAATCCTAGGAGATGTAAACATCAACTGGGCCTGTATTCAATCTCCAACAAACTCATTAAATATTAACCTTTACAATTTCTCTCAACTAATCAACTCAGTAACTCGCCCTGCAAAAACCTCTCCAGTGGAAGTATACTGGATTGGATTCTTGTCTCCCATCCTCACTATTTCTCAAACAGTGGCACCCTTCCAGACTCCCTTAGTGATCATTCACCCATATTCACTAACCGACTTCCCACTGTCCTTCAACAAACCCACAACTACATTACTATCCGTGACCAGAAAAGTTCAATCCAACTACCTTTGTAAATTCTTTACAAGCAATTAATTGAACTGTCTAAAAACACTACCACTAGACATGGCAGTGTCACACTTCAATACAACATTCTTAAAACTACTTGATTCACAAGCTCCTTAAGGACAAAGAGAGTAAAACAAAATCAGCCCCCTGGCTCTCTAAACATACTCTTGCTATGATGAGACATAGAGATAAAGTCTGGGCACGCTACCAGAAACTTAAGACAGATCTGCTCCTTAACGAATATAAAATGCTTCGAAACAAAGTAAAGAAACTCATCACTTCTGATCGACAAAACTATTTCTCTACACTCCAAAGCCATAACATAAACAACCCTCAGAAATTCTGGAAAGGGATCTCTAGTCTCCTTCATCCTAGTACACCAGCTACTCCCACCCCTGACTCAAATGCCTCTGAACTTGATCTGGCCACCCAATTTAACTAATTTTTTATTGACTCTATTTCCAAATTGACCTCTTCATTCTCCAACCCCACCATATTCTCTAACACCCCCTCACCCCCCCTCACACTCTATCTTTCTCCACTTCTTCTTCCTCCTTCCCATCCTCTAGCCCCTCTACCTCTTCTACTACCCAACCTTTACCCCAAGCACCTCCACCTTCCAACTCTTCCAACTCCACTATCCTCTCATTAAATCCCATGCCTACATCTACTATAAAGAAACTCCTTCTGAAATTGAAACCATGTACCAACGCCCTGATAATATCCCTTCCTACTTTCTTAGCATAGCTGCTGAAACACTTGCATATCCCATTAGCATCTTAATTAACGCTCCCTCAAAGAATGCACAGTTCCCCAAATTTGGAAACAGGCATATATTATTCCCTCCACAAAGGGGCAACAACAACAACGTCACTAACTTCCGTCCTATAGCCATTCTGTCCCCATTTCTAAAATCCTAGAAAAATGTGTCCATCTTCAACTTCTCCCTCATCTCCTAGAAAATCATCTTATAACTCCCACACAGCATGGCTTCAGACCTAATCACAGCACCATGACTGCCCTCCTCTCCTTCCTTGAAACAGTAAATAGAGCTCGTGACTCTGGCCTGTATGTTTCTACCTTACTTCTGACCTTTCCAAAGCCTTTGACACCATCTCACACAGCCTGCTCTTAACTAAACTCTCAGAACTTAACATTTCTTCCTCCTCCCTACACTGGTTCTCTAGTTACCTATCCAACCGAACTCAAGCAGTAAAATGGAAAAAAGCTACCTCCTCATTCCTTAGTACCCCCACAGGTGTTCCACAAGGCTCCATTCTAGGTCCCATTCTCTTCAACATATTTATAAATGACTTTCACAAATCAATCCCATTCTCTAACATCATCCAATATGCAGACGATTCAACTATCATCTGCTCATCCACCTCTATCACCACACTTGAAAAACTAACTCAAGATGCTTTCTCTACAACAGAGCAATGGATGTTAAATAATCACCTAGCTCTCAACGCCTCCAAGACCAAGCTTATGATATTTACTCCTTCTAAAACTACTTCTCTCAATATGAATACATTTTCTATCAGTAGCCAAAATAACTCACCCCTAGAAATGGTTTCAGAGACCAAGCTACTTGGGGTACAAATTGACAACCAACTTAAATTTACCTCTCACTTACAAAAAAATATCAAAAAAACCCATCAGAAACTTGGCATGCTTTATAGACAAAATGCCTACCTTACCTCTGCTACTAAAATAACTCTCGCAACTTCCTTCCTTATCCCTCCCTTCTCTATGGCCCACTCCTAACTAATCTTCAGTCCTCTCTCAAAAAACAACTTTCCTCTTGCTACAACAAAATTGCAAAATTCGCCACCAGCCACAAGTCTTCCACCCACCACTGTCTTCCCTCCAGAAACTAAAATGGCTAGAACTTCCCAATCAATTAACTTACACTCAACTAACTCTAGCCCATAAGCTTATTCTCAACCCCTCCCTCTGTCCTTCCCTCTCTACTGCCTTTAAAATGCACCTACCCAATAGAGTATTAAGATCAAACAATCAAAACCTACTCAAAGTCCATAAACCTATACATCCCCCAGGCAAAAACCTTCTATCCTTCAACCTAACTCGCCTCTGGAACTCCCTTCCTCCACTCATCCGCACCACCTCTAGTCACTCTGCTTTCAAAAAATCTCTTTATACACATCTAGCTTCCCAGTGGGAATGCTCCTGCCCCACCCTACATAACCTACTCTACTCCTTCTCACACCCCCTCCTTGCTCTGCTCACATCTTTAATATAACCTGAAAATTCTATAGAATTTATCAAACAAGTCCTTATGTTTCTTCCTCCCCCACTATATTATGTCTTTGTATCTCCTCTTCCTTTTAGTAACTATGTTTTCCTAACTTTTCTGTATAAATGGAAATTTTTGCTGTGCTGAATAGTTAATATGTTTTTCTGCACAATGTATTTAACTGTATACCTGCTGTACTATTTTATATTGTCTTCTTTTTTACTATATGTTGTACCTATTATGTAACTTTGAATGTATTTTGGAGCTTTTCTCCCCAGGACTCCATTGAAAACTGGTTCATTTGGCCCAATGGACTATCCTGGTAAACCAACTGCAATAAATAAATAAATAAATAAATGACGCCTTCAAATTAACAGCACCTGGACATAGGTTTAAGCATTTAGAATACAATTGTCAATTAGTATTTATATGACCCTCTACACAATATATATTTAACAAATGTCTACCAAATAATTAATTAGTTGAAGTATAACTGCTGGAATATAAGATCAAAAAATGTACAATACTAGATGGAGAATACTACTATCTAATAGTTAACCTAAAAGCCCCAGATTTCGGATGCTTGAGATACCAACCAGTATATTAACTAGACCTATAATTAACTACCACAGAGAGGGTAGTGGAATTAAAGAGCGCTATATAAAACAGAATGCAAATACTGAAAACAACCATCATAAAAAGCACCCCAGACAGCCCCCATCACAAAGACATCCTGAAGATCACTTTAGTCACCTATGGGATTATTAACCACATCAAAAAACTGTCCAAAACATTGCCTTGCCACATTTAACATTCAGCATTAAAGGCTGCAAAGCCTGAATCCCCTATGATGTTAAATCTATCAAAATGCAACTTTTTTTCTTAATTTATATACACTACAGCATGACAACCTACTATTAAAAGTACCATAAGCAAAGTCCCAAAAAACATCCTGTTGACACGCAGATCACTCCTTTCACACCACGAATGTCTTCTTTTACTTTTAACCACATTTCGACTCCATACTGGACCTTACATACAGTGTATATTGGAGTAACAGCTTCCTATACTTGTATGCAAACAGCTATTTAAAGGGGGGATCCCTTTACCATATAGATAACCTTATTTGGTAACTTGTTGAAGGGTATTGCCCTTTCAAGAGCTGTAGCTCATCTAGGAGACCTCATCCAATGAGGTGAGTGATACGCGATGATGTGGAAGGTTAGAGGGCGACGTCGCCCAAGAGGCTGATGGGAAATGGAGTTCTCAGTCACCAGACAACCACACTGCAACAGGCCAACATCTCGGAGATAAAATGGATTGCTTACCTCACATCCAGCTCACAAAACAGGGATCGAAGCCTCATTAAGAGACGGAAAAAGAACGGAGCTTCGTCGGAACTCACCCAGGACAATACAGTGAGAAAAAAAATCACTTTATCAGTTTTCAGGACATTCTTTAAATAATTTGAGAAACAGTGCTTTGGCATCTTTATTGTTTTTTGCTTCTTGGTTGGAGCCTTGGTAATTAAATACAAGCGTGTTAGGAAATCTCATTTGAAACTTGATGTTTTTTATGAGGTAACCACAGTATGGTGCTAACTTCCTTCTCTCTAGCTTAATCGAGGCTGGTAAATCTGGTGAAAAAGTGATCTTAGAATCATTCCATGTAACTGATTTTTTAGATCTAGCAGCATATAAAATTGATATGGTGTGTTGGTAGTTTAATATTTTCACATATACATTTCTGGGATGCATGTTAGAGTTAACAGGGACTTGCCTTAATGCTCTATGTGCTCTTTCTATCGTAATCTGCAAAGCCAGCTCTGGATTAGCAAGTAGAATGGAGAAGATTTCACTGATGCTTTCTACTAGAGACTTGTGAGGGATAGTTTCCAGTATTCCCCTTATAACAACGTTATTGCGTCTAGATCTAACCTCTAGATCTAACAGTTTTTATTGCATTTCTACATTTGTAGACCTGCTGGCATCTAGATCTTTTTGCAGTTGATCAATTTTAATTTCATTATTTGTGACCCTCACTTCAGTATCTGAAAGCCTAGATAGCAATATGTCCAGTGAATCCCCAAATGTTTTAAACTGTGAGGAAAAGTTTTGTATGGCCTCCTGTATGGGCTGCAGCGCTGTTTTCAAATCATCCAAGTTATTTGGGTCATTTTTATTTTTGGAAGTAGCAGAGTTGACTGAGGATTTAGACATTTCTAGTTGTTGCTGTTGTTGTTGTTGTTTACCAGTTCTGGCCCTTTTGGTATTCACTTCTTTCTCTGGAGATGAGATGGCAGAAAATTTTGCTTTAGTTGTTTGTAAGTCCATAGATTCTGATCGCTGAGACATACCAGATAACTTGTCCCTCGGTTGTCAAAGTATTTGATTACTGATATGCTTGTTTTAGAAGGAAGAAGCACCAAACAGACACACTGGATTCCTGGAGCACATGTATGCAGGACTACATAAGGCCCGGACTAATCCAAGGTAATCATTTGATTTTTAAAAGAGATCCATTCAATCTGGTCGAGACCCACACTCAGAATGTTAATCGCCAAACATATATAGATTTATTTCCGGGTATAGATGATTTCTTCACATGATATTAAGTTTGAGAATGATGAATTTTATGCAGAGCTGAGTTCTTACCCTGTTTACAGGACGGTAGCCATCTTGGAATCATCAACTTCAATACATCTTTAATATGTTTTCCTTCCCAGCCAGCTGTTAGTTGCAAAAATAGCTGCAGTAATAGCCTAAAAATCATCTGTAGTATCTTCAATGCCTGAATATCACTGAAGCACTATCCATAATCAGTCCAAATAGTCTGCAGTGCTTTCACTTAATTTTGTTTATAAGCCTATATTTTAGATAAATATGTCTTACTGGCCATATATCTTTTATTTTGTTGAATAATGTTTGCCTTTTCTCTGCCAACTCTACTCTTTCTTACTGATTCTAACCATCTGGCCTTTTCTAGCAACTGTTTCCTTATAACGTCTGGCAATATAGCTTTTAATAACTGATGTCTTCCCAAAGGGGTTCACAACATGTTGTTATAGTCTCACATTCTTCTTTGAACTTTATAGAATCCTCCCTTATTTTACTAAATTCTTAAGGTCTGTAGCTGACCAAGAATAGTGAACTCATTTAGATGCCCTTTATGCTCTTAACATATCTCTCAGCGAAGGATTAGTTCTTGAATCTCCTCTTCTGTTTTCATCATTTGTTTTCCAGTATACAAAGCAGGCACATTTGTTTTCATTTTTCCTGTTCCTTCTGTATATCTGAATAATTTTCCTCACCTCTGCTGTACTGTCTGGTATTCTTAGCAGGCCTTTTTGAATATTTGATATTGTCCTCACCACTATATTTTTTGCAGCCACCCTATTTTATATTTGCATGGCTTTTTCATCACACTTGCTCCCACAGAAGGTGTACCAGTTACCTCCCCTTGTGCTGAATATGTAGTTCCTGTACTGGACCCTGCAATTGCTAGTATAGGAGCTATGAAATGTGTTTGAAGCTCAGGTGAAGGGAGTACCTGTGCATGTGATTCTGGGTGATTGCTTTTTGCTTTTATTGCAGGATTAATGAATGGTGGTCTTGTAACTGCTAATCAATAGACATCATCTTCCCAGGAAATGTTTTCCTGTTCTTCCTTCTGTACTTTTTGCAAACTGTTTTGTGTTTTGAAACTACTGTCTGAAATTAAGGGGTTTGGTATTTCATTTTTTATTACAGATTTTTTGTTTTGCGCTTCTTGGCATACCTTTTCCTGTTTATTTAATTTTTCATTCAACGTATCCTTTGCATTTTGTAGCCCAGTGATAACATATTCTTGTCCTCATTTTGATGCTTCTTGATGTCAATCCAAAAGTGCAGTCCTTTGTGCCTGAAGGTACATTGTTGCCTGTAGACTCTAGTATTTCCCTAAGTTAGTAAAGCTCATCTAACTGAAATGTTCCTTATTTAGGAAGTTGCTTTTCTCTGTCATGCTTGGTATATCTTCCCAGTCTTTTATACATTTATAAGTTTTATCTATCTGCATACATAGTATCTGTGTAATAAGCTGGTATTCCCCTGCAAGTTATACTTTTTGATTTACCTCCTCCCATGATTATCAGCACAGTCACACAAAGGAGAGAGAAGATGGACACTTTGACCTTTAAAATTAAAGTAGAAAAAACATTTAATATGTACTGAACACCAGCTTAATCTGCCATTGCTGTAATTTACTTGTTAGCTTTCCCTAACTAGCAATCCTTGCAATACCAGTACCGTTATCTTCTATGCATCTGCAAAATAACTATATTTTGTGAGAAACAACAATTCTCTTTTAGTTTTAGTTTTCTCTCTCTGTAGACAGTTATTTATTGCTTTATTCAAAAGCAACCAGCAGGGGGAGTTCTGACCCCATACCTTGTAAATAGGCATAGACGTATTAGTTGAATGCTATCTCTACCCTGTCCTTTTGCTTAATATTTTGATAGGGCAATATAACAAGAAAGTGTACGTAATTGGGTCACATTTATACTGAACAGTCCATCATTGAGTCGATACTAATGTGCAATGCAAATCACATCAGTGGGGCAGTGCTCGTTTCCCGTACAAGGGGCGTGGAAAAGTACATATAAATGTGCAGCCATTATGTGCATCTGCTTCATGCCAATGGGGCATGTCCCTAGTGTAACACATATCAGGAGCAGGTTTGAAGTAAATCACTGCATCTGTTCATGAGCAGGAGTACAATACCAACAGTATGTAGCCAAATAATCAGCAAATTGATGCAAGTATTACTAATCACTAGCTGAACTATCATGTGAATGTCTTAATTGTTAAAACAGTAATAATTCTGTACATATATTCCACCCAATATCCTATCAGTAGCACCTGGTAAAGCTTGGTCCGGGAGCAAACAAGTATTTGTCACATTTATAAACAAAACATATAAGCATGAAAATGGTTTGCACATTATACATATAAAACTCTTCCACATATATGTATAAAAAACAAATAAGGAGCTTGCATGTATGTATGACAGCAGTTCGCTGTGCAAAGAGGACATGAGCGAACCACGCAGGAAATGTAATCTGGACTTGAGACTGAAAAAGGGTACCCAAAAACCAGTGGCACTAAGTGTTTTATCCAACAAATAGATTTCAAAAGTAGTGATATCAAAAAATGAAATATAAAATAGGAAGTTCAAAGTCTGTCTTATACTCATTAGTAGTAAATGTGATTGGTGTAGCAGTGTCAGAGAATGTTTTGATAGGTGTAATGAAAAATGATGCTTGTTATGATTGGTGTATATGGATAAGGCATTTACATATTTTTGAAAAGTGGAAATGTACCTCTCAGTTGTATACCAGTATGAACAAAATACATAATCCCCAGGATTCAGGAAGCTTTGCACGGCATGCAGGAATAGTGCAAGAGCTGCTGCAGGTAATATGGCTGCTGTGAGATCCAGGAATAAGCTCCCAGGATATGCACGAGCACTCTTGCCCTATTCCTGCATGGACACAGCCCCTGTATGCTAATTACCTCATTTGCTGGTGAAAAACGTGCAAATGAGGTGAATTAGAGATCCAGGAAGCAGGCAGACGTCCATGCAGGAATTGTATAGACTGCAGAAATGTATTCAGCCAGTAGCTGAATACATTTCTGCAAACTACAAAACGGAGGCATAACATCTCATACAAATGCATGTATTAGAAGGGTTAGGCATGCCAAAGGCCAAATATATGGCCATAGGCATGAAAAATAATTTCAAAATTTTAAAAATTAACTTTTTTTTGTTGGCCTATTTCAGACGTTTAAGTGCAGGGCAGCTTACGAGATCAGCCCAAAACTAATAATAAAAGCTAGAAATAAGCTTTTAAACCAAAATCATAATTTTGCCATAATAGTCAATAGCATGCATAACACAACAAGACCATGGAATAGTGGTTGCTAAGGAGGAAGGCTGAGTGTCGGATTTGTAACCATGCTTTAGCAGTCAGTCCTATGCAAATGAGGGCAATTATACTGAATCACAGATTTCCCCTCAGTGCTAGCTTGCACCCAGCCATGTAGGTGCAGTAAGACCACATTGTAAGCCTAAGAACTAGATGACTTCATAAGGGGGTGTGTCGTGCATGCTGTAAGCTTATTGGATCTCTGTGGCCTGTGTTTGCCCTTGGCTAAGCACAGCTAAGGAAGGGGGTGTGTCTGAAGCTGCCTAGCAGTCTTTACATTGCCTAAATGGGTGTGTGCACTGTGCACCAGATTTTAAACAAAAAAAAAAACAGGAAATACCAGCTCTGTTTACATCTGAGCACTGGGTTTGTGAGGCATGCCTCGGGGCTTAAACAGGAAGACAATGGGAAGGGAAAACAGCAGTAGGAAAGCAATGGGAAGGGAAAACAGCACTAGGAAGGTAATCAGGAAGAACTAGCATAGCTGGCAGGTGAAATCTATCAGAATCAGCTAATTACACAGGCAGCAGACCAGCCTAACACACTACTATAAACTGTGAAACACCTTTCCCACAAACTCTACACCACTGGTGTACACAAACGGGGAAATTTTACCTAACAAAAGCAACAAAATGATAAGGGCTGCTTTCACTCTCATAAATCAACATGTGGAAGAGGCTGAGGGTGGTGAGGATGACAATGTTGATGACTAACCCACAGTGAGGAGAGGGAGAAGGGTGTACAGACCCAGGGTAACCTACAAGGGGCTACATGAGCTGTAGATAGTGGAGAGGTATAGGGTGGACAGGGACCTCCTACAGCAAATTGTTCAGCTGTGCCGACCACACCTCACACACAGAACCAGCAGACGGGAACCCATCCCAGTGGATAGCAAGGTATGTGTAGGCTTAGGAATACTAGCCACAGGTACCTTCCAAAGGCCAACTGGGGATATTATAGGGATCTCACAGGCATCAGCATCCAGGGTACTCCACCAGTTTGTGGATGCCATGTCAGCACATGCCGGTGAGCACATATATTTTCACAACACCTGTGAAGCGTTGACCAGCAATATGCTTCTCTTCCATCAAATAGCAGAATACCCTGAGGTAGTGGGTGCTATAGACTGCACGCACATAACACATCAAAGCACCATCCGGTGAGCGGGTTAGGGTCTACATAAACTGCAAGGGCTTCCCCTCCATCAACTGCCAGGTTGTGTGCGATGCCCAGGGCATTTTAATGAATGTGTGTGCAGGTAGCCCTGGAAGCTATCATGACTCCCACATCTGGCATATGACACAGCTGTACCAAAGATTTGCCAATCAGGACATCCCATATGGCCACCTAGTGGGAGATGCTGGTTACTCACTGGAGCCGTAGCAGATGACACTCATCAGAAATGTACACACACCCGAACAAAAACTCCATAATGCGGCACACACACAGACCAGAATCATAATAGAGCATGTGTTTGGGATGCTCAAGTCATGGTTCTGGTGCCTGGACATATCCGGTGGAGCCTTTGCAGTACTCTCCAGCTACATGTACCCAAATTGTCATTGTATGTGCCATGTTACACAATATGATCATGTGGAAACAGCTGCAGCAGGAACAGCATGGGGCAGGGCCACACAGCTCCTCACCATTGCCAAGGCCAGCACAGGCACAGGGTGACTTGGAGGAGGAACAACCTGAGCCTGCCCCTGTAGGCAGAAGGAGGTGTGGCCAGTATTCCCAGGCTTTGGCAAAGAGGCAACTCATAGCACATACACTGACATGGTAGGAACCCAGGGAATGACACCTCTCTCTGACAAACACATACAGTAAAAGGGATGCCAAACATGACACTACCTGTGCTTAACCATTTATAGGGAGTGTACTATGCGCATCTGACATAGTCAGCCCTCCAGCCCCATCCTCAATACTGGCACAGGCACAAGGTAAGTCACTCTCACTATCAATTGCTAAATGGAATAGTATATTCTGCTACTTGTATCTATGGTACAGATATGAGCATGCAAGGGAATTGGGTGGCTGAATGGGATGGCAGCAGATAGTAGGCACCTATATGGGTGGCATGAAATCCATAACAAATACTGGTGTCAATAAAGTAGGCAGTACTAGAGAAGGTGACAAATCCCACTGCAGGACATGTGGTGGGCCAAATGTGTGTCCATAGGACACACACATATGCATGTCAGTGAGGCTGACATACCCAACAACAGTCTTAGCCAGCAAGACAGGTGCAGATGACCACAAAGAAAGGCTGTGCTAAGGCCTCCAATTGATGGCAATGGAGAACAGCCCTCCCCAGACCTACACAGACAGATAGCAGGCAGTGGGATGTTAGTTCTAAAGGGTAAGAAATCTGAAAATGAAATGTAGGTCAATAAAATCTAAGATCTGTACAACACTGATATGCCTCTAGTCTACATGATAGGTCAGAATACAGAGTGAAATGAAAGCCAACAAAGTACCTGAAATACCAGTCCAGTCATAGCAAATGTTTACAGTTGTCAAGTGTGCCCCCCAATCCTATGTAGAAATGTAGTAACATGTACGTGTGAGTATAATAATAGTGGAGTACAGATTACCTGAGCTGGCCAAATTAGCAGGATAGATTGTTGCACGTGTACAATATGCAGGGCTCTGTGTGTTAGGTTGTTGTATGTTGTATATTGTGTGAAAGTGGTCAGCATGTAAACATGGAGGGTTGTGTCTCGGTGGCCACTGGCCAGTACTGTTGATGACAGGGCCAAGTTCTAACAACTGCAGTGCCAAACACAATGCATCCCAGCAAGACCTAATCCAGTAGTAATCCATACTAATTGTTTGGATGTAATATATGTCACCATCTGAAAGATGGACATGGCATGAATGTGGGCCCAGACATACACACAGTACACAGGTGGAAGTACCCTAGACAGAGAGTGTATAAAATGTTACTGTCAAATGGACACACCTTTGGAATTGTACATACAGGTTAATAGCACATTAGTTGTCTGTGTAGTATGGAATACTGATGTAGTCTGGCCAAACACTGGCAGACTACAAAAGGCACAGTTATGAAGTCTGATGTCCCCTCAAACGCCATCATAAGGGGAATGCCCCGTGTATATCTGTGAGTCAGCTGCAAGTAGCTTCCATAGCACACAGCTCACCCCACCATCAGCCACAGGTACCTCGCAGCCCTGCTGTTGGGAATGAGTACAATATGACCCCCACTTCTGTATGGGAATACCCACAGAATGCAGCATGCTGAAGAGATGTCCCATGCAGGTGTGTCCCCAGCTGTAAGCAGCACCCTGCCAGCATCCACACCAATGGATTAATAAGGACAGAAACCATCACCATTAACATCTTGCACACCCACCCTGTCACCCCAGGGAAATACAGTGGCTTGCAGCCTGGGACTGTGGGAGTGACAATGCACTGACCCTCATCACTACCAAGTGTCCTACAATCCTCTGTCAAAGGCCTGTGTCTCATCTGTACTGCCACTGTATGTTATCTCATGGAGTCCCAAATAATGACATACCACAGTCCACAGAACACAAATGCAAGGCCATGTCAACAAATCCCAGTAGCATGCCCACCGTGCCCTACTGCATAAACTGTGGACCAACCCCTAAATACTGTTGGGATGAAGGGGTAACTATAGGGATACTTATCAGATATTACTTGCATGATGTTAGGAAGAGGATAGAATAACAGATGGGGTAATAGCATGGACACCATTGAGTGTCTGAATTCTGAAACTGTGATGTGTGCCCATACTGTCCCTGCCTGCAAACACAGGAATGGGTGACTACAAACCTGCTTGTAAACCACAATGTGAAGGGGTAATGACCAGGTAAATGAGCCCTGCTTCTGGGTAACCTGTGTGGATCTGTACAGCTGAGAGGTATGGCCAAAGCAGGATATGGCCATTCTGTCATGTTGATAGATTTACAAGCATGGGATCCACAGCCACCATAGTACCAAGGTGCTAAACCATTTACACAGACCCATCAGCAAGTGTCTGCAGCTCCCCCTCCAGAATGGCATGATTGTGCAAGAATATGTAGGCTGCAGACCACAATACTGGACACAGCTTCATGAATCTTGTATTCCCCAGGAAATTACTGCGAGCAAATACGTACATCTGTCAGTAGTTGATGACATAATACATCACAGCGTAAAACAGTGCATATATCTGAATATCTCTGTTAACACCAAAACCATGTAGCAGAATCAGCACAGACACAATTTTGCCTAGTGTGACCCCATATTGTCAACCTATCTACAGATATCCTGCAGAAACAGTTTGCTAGCTGTAGGTGTAGAACACAAATGTGTGCATTGGAGTACAACCTACCTAGAATGGATTCACACATTCAGTACAGAAGGTCATGCTGGGCATGCTCCCACACTTAGAGAAATGAAGCCCATGTCTGATAACTAAATACAGAAGGGTCATACTGGGCATGCTCCCACACTTACAGAAATGAAGCCCATGTCTGGCAACAACAGTATACTATACATATCTGTCAGTCGCAGATGTCTGTGCACATACTCCACATTGCATACCAGTTGTGCTTTACACACACACTGGACAGGAATGCACACATATATCCAGGGACAACACACTATAATAGGTCAAACATAGATGTAGATTCATATATTAGTACTAGGCGAACTGCCCTTGTGGGCCATTTTAAGCCTAGCCAATTACCGCATGTGAGACTCAAACTCTGCACCTTGTGTCTGCAATGTAAACACCTTAACCATTATGCCATCCTCCCACCCGTAGGAGGCTTTGCCAATGGTCTGGCTGGACATGGAGTAGCTCAGTTTCCATGTTTTTCTTTTTCTATGTAGCTTGGAGGCTGGTGGGCCTAGTGAGCAGAAGGGTGTCTGACTTTATCTTTATGTGGGGAAGAGAGAGACAGACCATGACAAAGAGCCTCCCATCACGAGTCCTGTCTCACCCACCACACATCCAGTGGACCAGTATCACAAGATGTGCCAGTGTCTATCACTGTAGACATTTGCTTCTGGTAGCCCTCAGTCCTATGGGGTCTGTGGTGCTTGCGATAACTGTGTAACATGACAGTAGAAGTCATTATTCATCTAGCAGTTGTATACAAATTCCTGTCAAATGTAAAGTTGTGTGTGTGTTTCCAGCGGAATGGTTGATGGCCCATTCACACACACTGCATTCCCCATTATTCTAGTTTAGCAAGCCTGCTGATGTCAGTCACCTTGAAATACCCATTTGGACAAGGATCATTTCTGTAAGCTCTGTGGCATGTGCAATAACTGTGTGATGCTATAGTGTGATGTACTAGTTAGGTAGGAGTTCTAATCCCAGACTTGGAACTGTGAAACTCTGTGTGCATAGGGATCAATGCTTTTGAGGCCATTCACAGTCACTTCACCTCCCATTACCCTACTTTAGCAAGCCTGCTGATGTCAGTCCCCTTGAAATACCTCCTTGGACAAAATTCAGCCCTGTAAGCTCTATGATGTATGCAATAACTGTGTAATGGTATAGTGTGATGTACTAGTTAGGTAGGAGTTCTAATCCTAGACATGGCAACTGTGCAACTCTGTGTGTGTTTGTGTGTGTGTGTGTGTGTGTGTGTGTGTGTGTGTGTGTGTGTGTGTGTGTGTGTGTGTGTGTGTGTGTGTGTGTGCAGGGATCAGTGCTTTTGAGGCCATTCACAGTCATTACACCTCCCATTCCCTTACATTAGCAAGGCTGCTGATGTCATTCACCTTCAAAAACAACTTTGGGGAAGGGCTAGCCCTCCCAAGTTCCGTTGCATGTGTTATAACTGCATAATATTGTAGTGAGATGTACTAATTAGGTAGGAGTTCTAATTCCAGACATGGCAACTGTGAAACTGTGTGTGTAGGGATCAATGCCTTTGAGGCCATTAAGTCACTACACCCCCATTGCCTTACGTTACCAAGGTTGCTGATGTGATTCACCTTGAAAAACAACTTTGGAAAAGAGCTAGCCCTATAAGCTCCATGGTGCATGCTATAACTGCATAATGCTGTAGTGTGATGTACTAGTTAGGTAGGAGTTCTAATTCCAAACATGGCAACTGTGAAACTCTGTGTGTGTGTGTGTGTGTGTGTGTGTGTGTGTGTGTGTGTGTGTGTGTGTGTGTGTGTGTGTGTGTGTGTATATATATATATATATAGAGAGAGAGTAATGCTTTTAAGGCCAGTCACTACACCTCACATTAGCCTACTTTAGTAAGGCTGTTGATGTCATCTACCTTGAAATATACCTTTGGAGAAGGGCTAGACCTATAAGCTCAGTGGTGCATGCCATAAATGCAGAGCAATGGAGTAGCAGTAACTACACAGCTATGGGTTTGAATCCCATCTGTGGCAAGTATTTGTGTGTACCTCAAAGTTTTTGTCCCTATTTACAGCGAGTACACATGACAGTGCCTGACTTTAGCAGTCCTGCAGATATCACCCACCTTATAAGTATCTGTTGCGAAGGCTATACCATGTCAGGTCAGTGGTGCATGTGGTAAATGTGTAACATAATGGTCCATAAAGGTTGTTAGATAGAGGTTTGAACCTCACCGATGGCAAATGTAAATGTGTGATTAGGGTGAAATTAATTTTGGGATCTCTCACCCACTACATCACCCAATGCCAGAATTTACAAGGGTTGTTGATGTTCCTCACCTTAGAAGTACCTTGGGACAACATCCATCCAATACGCTCCATGGCATGTGTGATAAATGAAGTACGCTGTAGTAGCAATACATAGCTAGGTAGGGGGTTGAATCTCAGTACTGGCAAGTGTGTGTGTGTTTGTCATCAGTATCCTGTGTGGAGGTTGCTGTGATTGTGTAATAACAGGATTCATTATGGGTTGGGTTTTGCTAAATTATTATATTGAGGACCTACTATATGTCACAATGTCCAACTTACAAGGACAACAGATGTAAAACAGCAGAGAGACTGGTGTAGAAAATCCATAGCCCTACATGTGACATTATGGACTGGTGAACAATATAGGCAGCCTTTGTATTATCCAGAGAACACTCTCCACCCATGTCTCATACACAAACATACTTGGCTAGGCAACAGCCACTATATTGGTAGTTTCCTGCATATTGCCCACAGATAGTAACCACGGTGAGATTGCAGTGGACTACATGCCTGTCCACCACAACACTGCCATCAGAATGTACTGTGATGTGTAACATTTCCTGACTGTGTGCTATCCAGCAAGTAAAAGGACATGGCACCCTGGTCCATCCCTACAATAGACAAATAATTGCTTACAGTGGTTCTTTGTTATGTTCCTCACTGGACATCTGCAACAACTGTAGAGTCTGCAAATGTAACCCACAAATGGAATACCATGCCCTTTACACATGCCTTTTATGGACAGATGCCACTAACTCCACTGCATACTTGCATCATGCTGTCAATGTAGGCACAGGCACAACCTCAGTTCCATAGCCAGTTCTCACCACATGAGGTCAGGAATGCCACATCAGATGATAAAAATCTGTCCACACAACATGTCCCAGAGACCCCAGGTACATTTCCATGCATCACAGAACATGCATGTGGGACATGTGCACAATCCAGACACTGTCCATGTTGTGGAATATAGATTAAATACATGGCAAGCATTGCACAGCACTGGCCACCCACAATAGTAACCCAGATGAGTGGATGGTGAATACAATACCCACCTGTGTGGGCCAATCCAGGGACTACACCTCTGAGCCACACTGGAGACTACTGTCATGTGGCCTGCTGATGCCAAGGTATACCCTTTGCCTAGCCTTGTATAGCCTGCTGGCAGAGTCAACTATTACACACCTGTGAAGCAATGAACCCATGCATATCAGTACTGGCAAATGTGTGTGTAGATTAATGATTTTGAAGCCATTCATGCTCACTACACCTCCCGTTGCCCTACTGTAGCATGCCTTCTGATGTCAGTCACCTTGAAATAACCCTTTGGCCATATATCAGCCTGATAAGCTCTGCGGCGCAGGTGATACCTGTGTAATACTGTAGTGTAGTGGATTAGTACACAATATATACAACCATCATAATGCCCAGATACCACTCTCCACCCATGGATCATACACAAACATACATAGCTCTTATTCTCCTACTCCCTTCCTTTCTTACTTTGTCTTTGTCGCTCTCGCTCCCTCTCTGGTCACTCCCTCTCTGGTGGATGTGGAAAAGTACACCTGCTTTGCTTAGGCAGCAGCTTGTGTTTTGTAAGTGATGCTCATGATCAGCTGATGGCATGTGCACGAATTGCAGTCCCCCACTAACTGATTGCATGTGGAAGAGCTGTGATATCATTCCTATAGCCAGTTGGATGGAAACACACTCCTATAACTAAGCACTTCATGTGGGTGTTGGCCCTTTTCATTCACTGTGAGCAGGACTTCATGTGGGTGTTTGACAGACAGCATCACAGAGGGTAGTTGGATATACCTCTTACAACATACACTGCGGAGACAGGCCAAGAAACAGGAGGGGGATGTTCCAGACATGAGGACAGAATGTAAGTATTGCTGTTCTACATTTGAAGTAATGTTGGTTTAATAGGGTTTGTGTGGATATGGCTGTTCTACATGATTTAGTAATTGTCATGACAGTGTTATGTGGTTGGGGAAACTCTCACCTGTGGGGCTATCTGCAGACTGGCCTGTGTTTGGAGTCTTACATGTGTTGTGTTATTCACACATGTACTATCTTTAGAAATGCAGTAGCGTACTCTGAGGATTGCAGTCAGTACATGGTGACAACCATGTAAGTTACTGACTTTATATCCCTCAGTAGACATATGTCTCAACAAACCCTGTTACACCAGTAAATGTATGGGTTTATCACAGCAACATGTCAATATTGGCCCTGTGTTAGTGCCTCTAGCCAGAACTCTTTCAACCAATGTACATATGTCATGCAGTAAGAGGTGCATATGTTCAGTACATCATTATTTACTGACGTTATACCTGATAAGCCAGTGAGATATCAGACTGCTGAACATGTTATGTATAGTAGGTCATATATTTGAGGACAAAACCTGGACATTTTGTTGTAGTGTGTACAGTAGTGAGGTCTGTGTACTTATGGTGATTGTCAACAATGTGTAATGTGAATATGTACCTTGGCCTGTGTACAGACTATGGTAGATGTCATTGTTCTTGGTCCTGTTCTATGTGATGTTGAATGCTGCTGCAGTGTAAGGTACCCTATCGGCGTACATGTTTGTCGGGCCAGACCGACACATGTCCCATACCACAGTCAGGCATCGGAATACACTGTGTATTGGCCCAGTATATGTAGGGTTAGTGTGTGAGTGGCACATATGAGGTTGGTGTTGTTCACACAGTCCATATACTGTAATATACGCTTACCATATGTAACTGTGGCTGTATTCAGATTGGTTGTCGGTATGCACTTTCACACAGGTGTCTGTTACTCCGTGCTGTTACATGCCTGTAGAGCCTGATACATGTGTATTCCCCCAGAAGAAATATAGGCCAGTGTTGTGGCAGTCTGCCTGTAGTTTGCACAGTGCTTTGTGATATGCCTAGCAGCTCAGCGTATTTACCCAGTGTGATGCTATGTCCAGATATTTGTCAGATGTATTGTTGCCGGGCCACCATAACTGTTGTGTATTTCTAAAAACCACACAAAAAGTTCACTCTGGAAGTCCAAATGAGGGTATGAGACCACAAATATAAACCAAATAAAAACTTGGTAATCCAGACAGTTCTGTTTTGAACTATACAAAATGTAACCACAGGAAAGGTTAAAAACTGATA